>NC_048317.1:16771346-16969975 GCF_013100865.1 Trachemys scripta elegans | reverse complement strand
GTGTGCATGTGTATGGATGGGGAGATGGGGCGTGCATGTCGTGCCGAGAGTGATGCCCCACCAGGGTTCAGTGTTTTGAGTGGAGGAGCTCCAGCCCCAGTGGTGAGTCACTGAACCAGTAGGTGTCTGGGGAGCCCAGAATCCATCTTCTCCTCAGCCTGCTTCCATTGCCCAGGTCTGACCACATCGCTACACCTTCCTAGCGGGCTCACGGACACCTGAATGCCTGGTCTCTGGACATCGGCGCAGCCTGTCTCTGCGAGGCGCACAGGGGAAATGCCCCATTTCCAGTGGAGTGCCTGGCAGAGAAGTGTGCCAACTACATCACGCTTAGTGCATAGTGCGGCTAGGCCTGGCCTCTACCCCCGCAACTCTAGGGAGGTCAGTGTTGCAAGGGGCACAACCTTGCGGGCGCTTCACACCCTGACCCACCCACTCAGAGCCAGGCACCTCCTGACTCTGCCTTTGCCCTGGGCCTCGGCAGGCTGTGCACAGCAGGCCAGCTGCACGAGGGTGGCTGTGAGGCCCAGACAGGCCGGTACTGACTGGGCTCCTCTCCTCTGCACTCAGCTGCTTTGTTCCTTTACACTAGCGGGGTGGGGTGGGGTGGTGACTCCGTGGAGACACCTGCTAAGGCCACTTCCCATTTACCCCAGCTCTGGGGAGTGTCTACATTCCCCCCACCCCCCGAGTTACAGGGAACAAACCATCTGGCCCAAGCATGCCTGGTGGCTAACGGGATGGCAAACGGGGCCACATTCCCACCTCCTCTCTCACTAGAGAAGGAAAAGTCCCAGCTCCAAACCCTCCCTGCAGTCCAGCCCTTCCCTGAGTCAGACAGCTGGACCCAGGGTGCAGTTCCCAGGCAGGAAGACCTCCCTGAGCCCCAGTGGCTGGTTAGGCTGAGGAGTCTGCATCCTCCGTCCCCGTCTCCCATTCCCACGCAGGGGCGGCTCCAGGCACCAGCCCAGCAAGCGCGTGCCTGGGGTGGCAAGTCCACCGGTCCCGCGGTTTCGGTGGCAATTCGGCGGCGGGTACGCCGAAGACGCGGGACCGGCAGATCACCCGCAGAAACGCCGCCGAAGGCTGCCTGACTGCCGTGCTTGGGGTGGCAAAATACATAGAGCCGCCCCTGTTCCCACGGGGGCCTTCGCCCACCACCCTCAGATTTTGGGCCTGCCGGTTTGTCCCCTCCGTTGTGGAGGTGGGATTCAGGCCATTGACATAGCTGTCTGTGGTGTCTCCAGCAGCCCAGGCCGTGCTAGGGAGGGCACTGGAGCCGGGCACCTACCACTCTACAGGAGATGGGGCATATTTCCCGCTGGCAGGTGAGGGGCGAGTTTGTAGCTACCTCCCCTGACACTCCTCATTCAAACAGCCCAGAGAGGAGCCAGTAACCGCACATGGCGGCTTATCGGAGGGTTTTGTCTGCACAACATCCCAGCCATGCTGCCTTCTGAGCTGCCTCATCCCCTTTCCTGGAGTTTGGCTGCTAGCTAGCTATTGAGTAACCATGCTAACAGCGTGGTTCTCTAGCAGCTGGACCCCACCAGAGATTTAGGGGTCTGCAACCACCTGAGTGGTATGTGTGCTCCCGGGGTCAGTCCCCACTACAGATGACGTGCCCAGGGTGGGAACACAGGCAGCATTTGTGGGGAGACCTGGCTGCTGCAGGGTGTGTTTCTAGGCTAGTAAGTCTTCCTTTCCCTTGCTGTCCCACGCTCCGCAGCTGGTCTGTGTCTCAAACACAGGCTAGGCAGAGGCAGATTGAGTTTGATTGCCCCCAGCATGTGCCTCTGCTGGGAGCGAGCCCCCAATGTCCAATGGCATGGATCTATTGCTGCTATTCGGAGGCGCCTGGCACCACTTAAGGGCTCTATTTGCAAAGAGTTTGTGCTTCTAAACCAGAGGCTGGCCCAGACCTTGGACCATCTGCTTGTTCTGTGGCGAACCTGAGGAGCGTGCAAGCCAGCTGCAGCTGCTAGACAGGGTTGGGCTGGCAAAGGCCCCTGCCCAGGAATCCCCCCGGGGGCTGCCTCTGAGCACAACTGTCTCCTGAAGTCCCCAAAAGTCCAGGGCACAAATTTCACTGGGTACTTTCCCACCTGCCCTGCTGCGAGGCGAGAGACCAGCTGTGCCACGCAAACAGGCAGCTTGTTGCTGCTTGGCTGTGCACCCGCAAAGTGCCCTCACCCCACACTGCAGCCCCCCCAAGGATTCCCAGGGCACTGGGAGCTGCGCCCAGGTAGCAGGGCAGGGAGCGGGGAGACCAGAGAATGCCCTGCCCAGAGGGAGCTCTCACTCACAGGAGCTGGGGTGGGGCTTCTGGGCATCCTGGCACCACAGGTGCATCCGGGATGTGTCTGGGAATCCCACTGGCCCTAGAAGCTGCTCTGCCGCCTCCATTTGGGCCTGCTGGCTGGTGAGGGTAGGTGCCAGCGGGAACACTATCTGCTGCCTTGCTGCACTCCCCTCTGCCCAGCACCCCAGCTGAGCCACAGGCCAGCATTTCACAGTCAAACCTCAGGGCTGTTGTATGGAAAACCCGGCCCGGAGCTGTTCAGCACAGTTCCCAGGTGGTGGCACGGGGACAGCACTGTGCAATGTAACGTGTGACACACACAGCGCTGTAAGGGATAGTTGGAGTGCTCTGAATAACTCCTTAACAAAAGCTACAAGCTAGGAACTCTACTGCTCCTTACACAGACTTGCCCACTTTGTGGCTGTTACATGGATCGACATGTCCAACATAATATGTACACTGGTGTCCTTAGTACACACACGCAGCCTCAGCCCGTGTGACCCTCATGCAGAACTCATGCCTGAGTCTCCACTCCGCGCCCTCCTACAGTGTGCATCCCCTGGACTCTCAGCACCGGAGACCAATGGCGGCACAGCACCCCTTCTCCAGAGTCCTCAGTGCCTTGTCAGCAAACAGAAGCCCGGGCTCCTTGCGGCTAGCAGCATCCAGCCCTGGTTAGGAGCTGGCTGGGCTCTGTATTAGCGGGTGAGACAGGAAATCTGTCACCTGTATAAAGTGGTAGAGGACGGTGTTAGGACTCAGCCCTGACAGCAGACACATCTCTTGGTCCTCCCACGCTGCTGCCTTTCTCCCTTCCCACCCCACGGCCTGATTGGTTCAGCACTCCGCTGGTTAATGTGTAGACAGCTTGCCCTAAATGGAAAGTGGGATAAACAGTGAGGTGGCAACATTTGCAGATAATACTAAATTAGTCCAGATAGTTAAATCCCAAACAAAATGCGAAGAGTTACAGAGAGATCTCACGAAACTGGGTGACTGGGCAACAAAATGGCAGATGAAATTCAATGTTGATAAGTGCACAGTAATGCACATTGGAAAACATAATCCCAACTATACATATAAAATGATGGGATCTAAATTAGCTGTTACCACCCACGAAAGAGTCTTGGAGTCATTGTGGATAGTTCTCTGAAAACATCTGCTCAGCAGTGAAAAAAGCGAACATAATGTTAGGAACTATTAGGAAAGGGATAGATAATAAGACAGAAAATACCATAATGCCAATCTATAAATCCATGGTATGCCTGCAAATTGAATACTGCGTGCAGTTCTGGTCGCCTCATCTCTAGAAAGATATATTAGAATTGGAAAAAGTCCAGAGAAGGGCAACAAAATTGATTAGGGGTCTGGAACAGCTTCCATATGAGCAGAGATTAAAAAGACTGGGACTGTTCAGTTTAGAGAAGAGACGACTAAGGAGGGATATGAACGCTGTGGAGAAAGTGAACAGGGAAGTGTTATTTACCCCCTTTGCATAACACAAGAACCAGGAGTCACTCAATGAAATTAATAGGCAGCAGGTTTCAAACAAATATAAGGAAGCATTTCTTCACCCAACACACAGTTGACCTGTGGAACTTGTTGCCAGGAGATGTTGTGAAGGCCAAAAGTATAACTGGGTCAAAAAAGAATTTGACAGATTCATGGAGGATATTAGCCAAGATGGTCAGGGTGTCCCTAAGCCTCTGACTACCAGAAGCTGGGACTGGGCAACAGGGGTGGATCACTTGATCAAATGCCGTAGCTATCACCTACAGCCCCCAGCTAAAACCTCTCCAGTGCATCATCAAGGATCTACAACCTATCCTGAAGGACGATCCCTCACTCTCACAGACCTTGGGAGACAGGCCAGTCCTCGCTTACCGACAGCCTCCCAACCTGAAGCAAATACTCACCAGCAACTACACACCACATAACAAAAACACTAACCCAGGAACCAAACCCTACAACAAACCCCGGTGCCAACTCTGTCCGCATATCTATTCAAGGGACACCATCATAGGACCTAACCACATCAGCCACGGCTCGTTCACCTGCACATTTACCAATGTGATATATGCCATCATGTGCCAGCAATGCCCCTCTGCCATGTACATTGGTCAAACCGGACAGTCTCTACGCAAAAGAATAAATGGACACAAATCTGACATCAGGAATCGTAACATTCAAAAACCAGTAGGAGAACACTTCAATCTCGCTGGTCACTCAATAACAGACTTAAAAGTGGCAATTCTTCAACAAAAAAACAAAACCAGACTCCAATGAGAAACTGCAGAACTGGAATTAATTTGCAAACTGAACACCGTCAAATTAGGCCTGAATAAAGCCTGGGAGTGGATGGATCACTACAAAAACTAAATAAATTTGTTAGGCTCTAAGTTGCCACAAGTACTCCTCGTTGCTTTTACAAAAACTAATTTCCCCTTGCTATATACTCACACCTTCTTGTCAACCGTTTGAAATGGACCACCTTGTTTACATTGGCCTCATTAACACCACAAAAGTGATTTCCACCCCTTCTTGTCAACTGTTGAGAATCGTCCACTTCCAACTTCAATTGAATTGGCTCGTTAGCACTGACCCCCGACTTGGTAAGGTGACTCCCATCTCTTCATGTACTGCTATATATATCTTCCTACTGTATGTTCCTCTCAATGCATCCGATGAAGTGGGTTCTAGCCCACGAAAGCTTATGTCCAAATAAATTTGTTAGTCTCTAAAGTGCCACAAGGACTCCTCATTGTTTTTGCTGATACAGACTAACACGGCTACCACTCTGAAACATGCCCTGTTCTGTTCACTCCCTCTGAAACATCTGGCACCAACCGCTGCCGGAAGACAAGATACTGCACTAGATGTACTATTGGTCTGATCCAATGTGGCCGTTCTCTTCCTACACAGCTTTGGATGTACTTAAGGAGCATGTCTAGTATCTGCCACACCCTACTCTGGGTGTTTCTGGGCTCTTCCAACTGACTAGGTTGACCTGCCCTACCCTCTGCACACAGTGACCAGCTAGGATCCACATCTCCTTCAGACAACCTCTCTCCCTTCATTTGGGCCCCAAAGCCTGGTGCTGCTCTCTGAACCATGTGGGTTCAGTGCCCCCCCAGCGCAAACCAGGAGTGTGTGAGATATCCCTGTTCGGTGCCCAGTCCCGCAGGCCACCCTGCTCAGGGAGTGAGGTGGCCTGTGGGAGCAGGAAAGGGGTACAACCTCTTGGGAAGTGTGACGAGGTATACCTGTCCTGCACCAGACAGGAAGGGGTTAACCCCTTACTTGGGCTGAGGAAGCCACGCCCCCTTGCCTCTGCTGGGCATGCTCCAATGGGAGCCACAGTATAAAAGGGAGCAGTTCAGTCCGGGCTGACCGAGGAGAGAGGACATGTAGTGCAGGCTCTCTCCTGGTAGCTGCTGGAACCTGAGACCTCAGAGGCCAGGCGTGCCGAGACCCGGCTGCCTGCAGAAGTCCAAGAGGGGACAGAGTTGTCAGCTGCGATGACCCCAGAGACGCAGAGGAGCTGTGGATGACAGTGCTGGAAAACAGGGTAAGAAGTAGCTCCGGGGAACTAGACATTGCTCTGGTTGTAGAACCAGGAACCAAGTCAGCGAGTTTTGGATGCATCCCTGCTGACCCAGTGGCGAATACATTCACCACTGATAGGGCCCTAGGCTGGGACCTGGTGGAGTAGGGAGAGCCCAGGTCCCAGCCCACGCTCCTCTGGCCACCGTTCACGCAGCCCTGCATAGGAGGGCGGCCTTATTGACTCTGGTTTCTAGGCCGCGCAGTCCTGCACAGGAAGGTATTCTTACTGACTCTGACCACTAGGCCATACTGCCCCGAGGCGAAGGGTGGTCATTTGAACTTAACTGTGGGGCTATAATGCCCCTCCCTTCTCCCCAAAGGATGACGAGGTATACCTGCCCCATAACAGGAAGGCAAACAGGGGCGTGAGGGCAAAAATGACACGTGATCTAATGTGAGCCCCGGGGCAACTGGCACTGGCAACAGTGCAAGGGGAGCTGGGCCTCCATGGGTGCCCTGCCCCAGAAGCCGCCCTCAACACAGCCCCAGCATGGTCACAGTCAGCCCTCCGCCCACTGACGCTGGCTCTTGGCCGGGCACTCCCCTCCCCAGCCTGTCCCACAGACCTGACAGCGCCCGGCGCTTAGCAGGCTGCGCTCAGCTTCGTGCAGGGGCAGCGGTTACATGCACATACTGGTAAGGAAGCCACAGCTTGAATACACGGGCCGGTGACGCCTGTGAGGACACGGCCTGCGGGCTCAGACCACAGCACGTCCCAGCCGACGTAAGGGCGCACTTACCCCCTTGGCCTCCAACCTGGATAACGGGCATCTGGGGGCTCTGGAACAGACCAGCCACCTCCCAAACATTACTGACACCCCCATTCCAACCCCCAGCCCCGCCCCCACTCACGCTTACCGTACTCCCCCACCTCTCCCATCAGCCACACAAGAGCTCACACTTGCACACTCACACACAGAGCACTGCAAAGCTTGCCAAGGGCTGACACTCCCTCAAGCCCCCGAGGGCTGCCTTGTCCCTGTCTCCAGCACGCCCAGCAGAGTCTCCGAGGCCATCGCCTAGGCACAGGGAGACCCTCTGGTACAGCAGTCAGTCCCCAGCCTGGTCCCCTGGCCCTACAGAGAGGGGGGAGCATGATTTTAAAGCCAAAGAAACACAATCCAGGCAGAGGCTGTGTGGCCACCCACAGCCTAACCTCCCATGGAAGCCAGTGGTCCTTGGGGCCAAGTGCATCCTGCAGGACTGACCCACAGCCGCAAAGTTGGACCAGTATCAACCACCTGGCTACCAGCTCCATGAGGGGCGGCCAGAGGCTCTGGCTCTGGGTCTAAAGACGCCAGAGGTCCAGAGGTTCACAAAGAGGTTGGGTGGAGCAAGTTCCTCTGCTCCTTCAACTCCTATTTTTGGACAGAACCTGGCGGTGGGACCAGGCCTGAGCTGGGCCCTCCCCCAGATCCCTTCCTGGATGGCAGACTCAGGTTAAACTCCCAGGACCTTCGCATGGCCTGGGATGGCCCTGTGGGGAGAGTGCTGCATTTGGAGATGCAGGGCAGAGGCCTGGACATGAAACCCAACCAACCTCCCTTTCCCCTCCAGCCCCTCTCCAGCTGCCATCCCCGAGCGCACAGTGTAGGGGGCAGTGCCTCCAGAGGGGAAGGGATCTGAGGCTGGACCTGGGCCATGAAGTTTCCCAGCATGACTGTCTCCACCCACACGCTGCTGGGAGAGGAACGTGTGAACAGAGGGGGCTGCAGTGCATGCATTGAGCATGGAAGTCATTGGGGGTGGAAGGGATCAGCTTCTAGGACCGGGGCCAGGGTGCTCAGAAGAGCTTGGCACGGCTTTGGAGAATGGGGCCCTTGGGCAGGAAAGGCAGGTGGATTGCAGCATGCTGCAGGGATGTCCCCGTCAGCCCACCAAGGACAGAAGATGGGTCACATTCCACTTGGCCACGGCTCCAGCTTGGCTGGTCTCAGAAGCTGCGGGAGAAACAAGCTGGGAGCTCCAGCTGCAATAGTCTTTGCTTTGCCCACGGTGCTTTGCAGGGGAGTTTGGCGTTGTAAATGGGTTTCTGCCCTCAGCTCCCTGTCTCCTGAGAAAGGCCTAAGAGAGGGGAGAGAAAGGCCGTGCAGTTCGCTGGAAGGGAGTGGAGTTTGGAGGGAGCCATGGGGGAATTCGCTACTATGTGCTCGCCAGCTCCAGGGCAACAGCTACTGCAGATCTTCCATGTCAGGCAGAGTGCAGGCAGATGCAGTGCAAACTTCTCCCCAGCACTCGCCACTGACTCAAACACCCTTCCTGCCGGAGAGGGCTTGCTCTCCAAAACTCATGGGTCTCCCCCCCCGCACACCACCAGCTGCTTCAGGCACGCTGATTGCTGGGGCTGAGAAACCCCAACTCCTTCAACCTCCCCCAGTGGTACAATTCTCCCCAGGAAAAGGCAGAGCTGGTTTCCAATCCCAACTCCCAAGCCCCGCTTCGGCTCCGAGAAGCTTCATTAAAAGGCAACACAAACCAGAAGCAGAAGGAAGCACTTTTAAGTTGCTGGCAGCTTTGCCTCTCAGTGAGTTAGGAGGTCGTGCTTTATTCATGGGGCAGAAAAAATGCTTATCTCCTAAGAGCCCATTATGTTTCATTTGGAGTGTCCGTGCAATCAATGCTTTGGCAAAGGAAACGCCCCCCCGCCCCAAACTTTATCTCCCTATTTCATTACTGCAAGTTGCACTCATTCGGGTTTATCAGCAGTGATGAAGTGGATTGCTGAGTTCTCTGCTGGCCTAGCAAAAATGAGGATGGAGACATTATACTCCAGGTTCCAGCTATTTTCAGAGACCTTGGCTCCATGATTTATTCATAAAAAAGCCATTATTTATGCCAAAGAAGGAAGACAGAATGGGTTAGCTTTTTAAGTGCTTATAATGCATTATATGTTACCTTAGCCTGCCAGACATCATTTATAATTGTAGACTCCCTTAAGTTCTTTTTTTCTATTTTTTCTACCCTTCATATCAGTGCAGAGGGTGATAGCAAACTCGGTTAATTAGCAGAAGTTGACAGATGTGGCAAGGAGAGGTAAGGTGAAATATCACTGAAGGAGACGTTTTTCAGGCACCTACATGAAGAAAGCCCCTCCCCTTCTCCCAGCCTTGATCTCCCAGCGCAGGCAGCCCAGGAAGATGAACGCAGCAAGGGGGGGGGGGCGGTGGTGCCGCATGATTGGATGCAGGTATCCATCCAAACCCTCTGCATAGTTTCACACAAAGCCCTGTCGTACTCTTTTCTCAGCCCCCTGCACATCTCCCAGCTGCTTTCCTCACTTAGGAGGGGTCTAAAAAATCCATCCTGCCGGCTGTTGTGAGGGAACGAGTGTCTGTATTCCAGACTCCTGGGGCTCTCGCCGCTGCTAACTCCCCACCTACCAGGCCCATTCGGCCAGTGCTTGCTGAGGGGCCCGGGAGACCCACAGCTCTGGAGCCTGGAAGAAAGTTATCGTTGTTAGGAGCCTGGCAGGGGTTGGTGCTCATATGGACTTCGGCTGTGACTCTGCCGCTCGCTGGCTTAGGGTGACCAGACAGCAAGTGTGAAAAATCGGAACAGGAGGTGGGGGGGTAATAGGAGCCTATATAAGAAAAAGACCCAAAAGTTGGGACTGTCCCTATAAAATCGGAACATCTGGTCACCCTACACTGGCTCCTTTTTCCTGTTTACAAACTGCTCTAGTTACAGCTCACGTGAGGAAAACACTCTGTGAGATGGGATAGGCCTCATCTATGATTCTATGATTCTATGGATCCAAAAGTGAACAAAATACAACAGAACGGCATGGCACGCAACAGTACCTAGAGCTTGTGCAATTCACAGACCAGAGTGCTGCCACAGAGTCACAGAATCATAGAATATCAGGGTTGGAAGGGACCTCAGGAGGTCATCTAGTCCAACCCCCTGCTCAAAGTAGGACCAACACCAACTAAATCATCCCAGCCAGGGCTTTGTCAAGCCGGGCCTTAAAAACCTCTAAGGAAGGAGATTCCACCACCTCCCTAGGTAACCCATTCCAGTGCTTCACCACCCTCCTAGTGAAAAAGGTTTTTCCTAATATCCAACCTAAACCTCCCCCACTGCAACTTGAGACCATTGCTCCTTGTTCTGTCATCTGGTACCACTGAGAACAGCCGAGCTCCATCCTCTTTGGAACCCCCCTTCAGGTAGTTGAAGGCTGCTATCAAATCCCCCCCCACTCTTCTCTTCTGCAGACTAAATAATCCCAGTTCCCTCAGCCTCTCCTCCTAAATCATGTGCCCCAGCCCCCTAATAATTTTCATTGCCCTCTGCTGGACTCTCTCCAATTTGTCCACATCCCTTCCATAGTGGGGGGACCAAAACTGGACGCAATACTCCAGGTGTGGCCTCACCAGTGCCGGAAGTGATTATTCCCCTCTATTCCTCTATCTGCTGGCAATGCTCCTACTAATACAGTCCAGTATGCCATTAGCCTTCTTGGCAACAAGGGCACACTGTTGACTCATATCCAGCTTTTCGTCCACTGTAACCCCCGGGTCCATTTCTGGGGTACAGAGCAGGGGGAGGGCCTAATACAGTAAATCCCCATTGTCCTCAGTGGAAAGACCCCCATTGGTTTCAGTGGGTTTTGCATTTAGATACTCTAGTGATGAGCACCCTAGAAACACTCTGCGACAGGTAGATAGGACGCGTCTGTGACCATGCCACTAAATCTAGCTCACTAGTGGTTCCATTAAGGGTTGCACCCATTTTTATTGACATGTCTGCAAACATTTATGCCACCAATTTTCTCTCCATGAATGTTTTGGGACAAGATTTTATACCTGTACCGTCACAAGTGCACAAGCACATTCAGCCCAGCAGTGTTCTGGAGGCCGTCTATCTCCAATTAGCTTTCCAGCTAATAAAACCAGCCTCTAACTTTCTCTCTTTGCTTCAGGCAGGAAGGATCCCAGCTCTGTTTAAATCTGAGATCCATGGCCACAGCCAGATGTAATGCTCTTTCTTGTGCAAAAGAGGCTAAGAGGAGATGGTGTTGAATATTCATACTTCCCAGGCCTGCTTGTCTCATACAGGGCTCCGTCCTCACTTCTCTCCCAGAAAGATGCAACACATCTAGGGCACTCCCGGTTATAGGGGAAGGTCATTCAGTGAGGGAATGGAAACGCTCCCGTGTGCCAGAGATGACACTGAATATCGAATAGTCCAAGGAGTTCACACTGCAAAGAGGCGTAGAAAGCTCACTTCTCCAGGTATGTCTGCGAGAAAGCATTTGTTGCAGAGATACAAATAATCAGCACATGACGAGCATGCAGACAATTTGTGAACAGAAAAAGGTTGGAAAACAGACCCGGCTTCCGTAGTAACCCTGACACTTGGCCTTTCTCCGGTGCCTTCTGTACAAGACTCATTGCAAAACGCTAGTGAGTGAAGTCTCTTAGCCCCTCTCTGTGGTGTGTCGGCGTTTGATATACAGATGGGGAAGCTGAGGCACAGAGCGAGGCAGTGACTTGTCTCAGGTCACCTGGGAAGTGTGTGGCAGAGAGAGGCCTGGAATCCAAGTCTCCTTACTGCCTTCCCCTGACACTGACCAGGAGAGTCTGCACTGGGCTGTACTACTTGCAATGTCTTGCTGAGGTTGCTATGAAAGAGGAATCTTCCATTGTACCTGTTCTAGGCGGAGTTACTTGCCGCTCCCGTAGCTTTTGCACAAGGTGACACCATGGGCTGGTGTCAGGCTAGCTCAGTGCCCGGTGCATTTCCCTGTGGCACAAGCACCCGTGCTCTGGGATCGGGTCCGGGACTTTATAACAAAGAGTTAGCAGGTGAGAGGCCCCCTCCTTGCCTCTCGCACTCTGGCTACTGTTCCAAGCCCAAAATCCCCATTTAAAGCCAGTGCTATGTCCAAGATCCTTGAGTTCAAAGCAAAGTCAGAGTATCTCAGTGACTCTTCTGTTTTTTAAACCTAAGATAAATAAAAATGTAAGACAGGGAAACAATGTAATATAATCATCCAGGAGAAGAGAAAGCAAAGGCACAACTCACACACACACACAAATATAAACACACACACACACAGAACACATTTTAAAACCAATTAAATTCTCTTTCCAGAGAGAGCTCTTTCACCCACTCTCTGGGATATGAGGCTATCTGCTTCCTTGGCGCTCTGTATATGAATAATTAAAAGCTAAACATATGTTAAAAAATGCAAACAGTACATGAAACTGGAGAGTTTTTTCCTCATTATTATTTTTGCACAAATCCATTAAATGGATTAAAAAAGCCCCCCCTGAAACACACCAACTTTGAAGCCTTGTGTCATTTCCTAAAGCAGCCAGGAAGGAGTTAAAGCCATTTGGCAGAGACTAACCCATTAGGCCTAATAATTATGAAATTATAGAGGTACTCAGGTGACTGTTAATTTCACACATACTGTTCAGCTCGGTGGCTAATGAGAGCCTGAAGAACTCAAGTGCCTCATCTTTCTTGTTGAATGGTGACCTGCAATTAATGAGCTTCTGCAAGAAAAGGCAGCATTTTGCACTTGGGGCTAATAAGATGGCTTTTGTGCAGCAGCATTGTGATACCAGGAGCTTCTGAATGAGGATGAAGAACTTTTTCCTTTATTTATTTATGAGCACCGTGTAGTCCAAGAGACCACACACGCAGAGAAGTGGCCCTGGTGCGAGGCTTGGAACAAATTTAAGAGTACAGTTGCTCTGAGGCAACAGCAAGAATCTTCCGTCTCCTCTGCTAGGTAATAATGAGACTGAGAGAGCAGAAATACCATTTCAGAGCAATCACCCTTGAGGGGGGTGAGCACAGATTCCCTTCCAGGAAAAGCAATGAAATAAACTGCTTCTCCCACTCCTTAAGACCCCCTCCCCCACTCCTTGCAAGTGTGCCTGGGCTGGCTGAGTTCTCTGCATCTGGGAAAGCGCCAAAGAGCCCCCCTCCTGCCCCAGATAAGTAACACCACTGTAACCCTGAGTGCAGCTCCCAAGACCGGAGTGATTTCTAGACAGACCAGAGGCTGGAAGCCATGACACGATCCTGCATGACTGCGATTCCAGAGATGGCCAAAGTACAGACACCTTTTGAGCTGCCTAAGCATGTGGAAAATGGGATGACTTAGATGCACAAGCATGAATCCTGAGCCCTTTGGTTGGTGGACAGCCAGCAATCCAGTTAGATGGCTCTCGCCTAAGCAACCGGCAATTGGTGCGTGTTCAAGTAAGCAGATTTGTTAGCACATAGGCTCTTTCCATCCAGTCATGTATTGTTACTGCTACGTATAAGCTGTGCATTCACCATTTGGTGCATTGACTTTTAGATGAACACATGTTCACAGAGCTGAGTTAGAAGCCACTGTTAGCTGGCAACCAGCAATCTTCAGGCTAACCGCCACAATCACCGTGATTTGGGGCAGCTCAGGTACACCATCCCCAACTGTCCCAGGGATATGAGGAACCACCTGTCCAAATTTTCTTTCCCAAGCAAAGCTCTGGGTAAAGCAACAGGCCTTGCCTGAAACCCGAATGTCAGGCTGCGGCCCAAGGATCTCTTGATGCCACGTGGCAGACGGTCAGGGGGTGCCCAGAAGTTTAAAAGCGTGCCCTGGGTCAGATATATGCATCACAATGCACCAAATGGTGACGTGAGGTCTCTGCCATGAGCCAGCAGCCTACTAGTTGTCAGAATTCTTAAACGATGTTCACATAGGAAATAGTTGAAGAAATATGTAATGTGGAAGCTATTCGATTCCAAACCCATGTACGTAAAGCCTGTCACTTGAGTCATGGAGAGCCTCAGGACGGCCTCAGTTAGCCCCAGGGCTGGATTTCCCATGAGGCTCAGTAGGCATGTGCCTAGAGGCAGCGGCCTTCTAGGAGCACTAAACGTTAACAGTGGGCTCCTGGCTCCGGCTAGTGGTCACCCAGCGTGTGAGGCTGGAGCAGGGTGAGCCACGAGCAGTGGCAGGGTGGCTGCTGACTGTGCTGGGAGCATCCCAGCCCCTTCCCAATTTTGGCTACCCCACTGCCTCCCCCCTTGCTGGGGAAAGAGGGGGAGGGGTGTGGCCAGCGCTCCATTCACTTGCACAGGCAGAGCCGGAGCACGGCTGCCGCGCCAGGCTGCGGGAGGGATTGAAGACACCCACGCGTGACGGAGGGTATCATGCCTTCCCATGGAGGCTGTACCTTGGCCGCCCCCAATGCCCTGGGGCTGCTTTGAGGAGCTGCTGCGGGAGGAACGGGGTCTCTGAAGAGGAGACCTCCTGGGGTAAGAGTCAAAAACTGCTAAGACCAGAGGAGAGGGGACAAGATTTTATCCTTCATCTATGAGAGGAGCTAGCAGCGTGTGGGATCCCAGCCTGGGCTCTAGAATGCGTGTTAGGATTGTATCTGATATGTGCCCATTTGTTTCCAACACTACTACTGGCTGTGAGTCGAATTTCTACACTGTATTAAATAAATGTACACGTGCTTTCCCTATCGAGGTGGCTGGGTGCTGTGAGTTCAGCCGAGCGCTGCTGTGAGGTGGGCCTGGTGCTGTGGTGAGTACTGTGAGCAGCACTGGCCTGGAGAGACAGGGAGGAGTGTCTGTGGTGCCCGTGGCTGGTGGAGTCGGGGAACGGATCCATGCCAGGCAGAGACACGGAATCCTCCTGCTACGAGCGGGCGGGCGCGAGATGCCTCACAGTGAAAGCATCACCCAGGCATTAGCTCAGAAAGAAACCAGGGAGGCATATGTGAAACATGGGGTGCAGAGCTGGGAGCCAGGCAGAGGGGACATATTGGGGGGAGGAGGGTCAGCAACCCCCCCCCAGATTTGCTGCTGAAACCGCTGCCCTCACTCCATCCCTCCCCCCCGCCACACTATCGGCAGGCATGGGTCGCCTCTGGAGCCAGGAGCCCTAAGCTATGTCATGACTGCTGTTAATTAGCTGTGCAAAGCTGGGCAAGTCACTTCACCTGGCTGCACCTGGCTGCGGTATCTCTGTCTGCAGAGCAGGGATCATGTAAAGCCCCTGTAAAGTGTGGTGAGAAGCACTGTAGCAGCAGTAGGTATTAATGGGCTACATAGCTACCATCCCTAAGCCAGCGGCCTCTTCATCCTGCCAGCTGGAAACTGTCACTGGTCTTCACGGATATCCCCAAGCAGAATGTGTTAGGGATGGAACTGGCCAGACTATTCACGGTGAAGTGTTTGCTCAGCAAATTTAGTCCCTTTGTCTGCTGGTGAATTGTCCGAGACTTCGATTTTTTAATGAATGTGTTTGTTATTGGCCAGTAGCCAATGGACAATTTAGGAGAACACATCTCTGCCGCTGGAGAACATGCTAACACTTTGCCTCATGCATAGGTGCTGGAACCAGGGGTGCAGGGGGCACTTGAAGTGGTTTCCATCATATACAGGGTTTAGTTTGGTTCAATGGCTCACAGCATCCCCACTATACAAATTGTTCCAGCGCCCCAGCCTCATGTTTGCTATTATTCGCAATTAGTTCTTCTTGCTGTGTGATTGGTGTCCCTAAATCACCTGGTATTGTATCTGCTCCCTGATTGGATGACTTCTGTGCCCACAAACAGCTTCAAGTTGGCCACCTCCAGGATGAAGACTTACTACACAGCCCTAGCAGTGTTCACAGAAAGTGAAGGGGCATCGCAAAGAGCGGCCAAGTGAATCGGCTTCTTTTTAATTCTGGTCTTGCTCACAACTCACAAACACCTTTTTTGCAGATTTGCTTCATTCTAGTTCCAATGTTCCAACCTGGAAGCGGCCTGGATAACCGCACTTAGCTCTGCATGCATCTACGAGCAAAGGCTCTCGGCCAACTGCCGGTCAGCCCCACGGCTACCTGGGAAATCAGGAACAAAAGCCGTTCCAGAGAATTTGTAGATGGGGAACATCCCTAGCCAAGCAGAGCAGCCCCACATCCTGCCAGTTCCTGCAGACGCCTCCACTGGCCAATCAGCCTAATTGCGATTTTGTTTTAACTGAATTTCAGCCGGCCCACCCTTACCTGGGCCAGACATCAGAGATACAGCGGTCCCAGCATGTTACACGTTTCACCAAAAATTGGGAACAATGATTCCACCCCCCCAAAAAACATTAATGTTTATAATTTTGCTTGTTTCTGACAAAAAGGTTCTAAATTAATATTTTGGAATTGTTTTAACGTTTCTGTGGGGAAAAAAACTCCCTTCCTTCTTTACTTTTTCCCACTGGAAAAATGGGGAGGAGGTAGAGTAAAAACAAGTGAAGAAAAAATGAGGTTTTTTTCATCAAATGCATTTTTCTTGGTAAAAATGTTAGTTTTGGTAAAAAAAACAAAAAACCAACAACCCCCCCCCCAAGTGTGTCTGAGACATTTTGCCCAGCTCCAGTCAGGCAGTTTGAAATGGGAGGGACACTCTGCCTTGGATGTAAGGGGGATGAGGAGCTGCCAATGGCGCTGATGGCTCCACCGCCCCAAACATGTTGCAGACCTCATGGCCAGAAGAACCCTTTACCCGTTCCCCAGCATTGCTCAGGGATGTGATTTTCTGAGCCATTTCTACCCAGGCAAAAGCCCTCGTGTAGACACAGTTATACCTCATGCTGGTGTAGCTTAGTTCCTGGTGTAAGTACTCTTGCTGTGCTCCCTAGGCAGGTTTGTCAGTACAGCTATATCAGGCCAGTGTTTTCTGGTGCAGACTAGGCCCCAGATTCCTCCAGCAGCCCACACAAGAGAACGCTCAGGGAGGAGGCGCGTTTGCCTAGGGCCACTCTTTGACCACGTGAGGAGGAAAGAACATGGCCACTAGTGGCAGTCGTGCCCGTCACTCTTAGAGAGGAAAGGTGGCCAGTGGCTAGGGCACAAGCTGGGGCTTAGGAGACCAGAGCTCAGTTCCCTGCTCTCCCACAAACTTCCTGTGAGACCATGGGCAAGTCATTTAGCCTCCCTGGGTATGTCTCAGCGGCACTGTAAGCCTGGGTTCACAGAGCCCGACCATCCACACACTCAGGTCAGCAAGCACCCAGGACCCAGGTCTTAGGATGCATGCAGGGTGGGGTGGTGTCTGAGCCTTAGCAGGGGAGCTGGAACAATTTCTACAGTGGGGGTGCTGAGAGCCACTGAACCAAATTGTAAACCCTGGGTATGATGCAAACCACTTCAAGCCACGGGTGCTGCAGCCTCCCCAGCACCCTTAGTTCCAGCACCTGTGCCTGAGTCCTGCTGAGACTCAAGTCCATTTTGTGTGGACACAGCTCAAGCCAGAATCAGTAATCAGAGGGTCTGCACAGGGCAGTATGGACGCGTTAGCACAGCTGTGAGACCAGGTCCAGGTTTAGGGTGCAGTGCGGGCACTCAAGCATGGGCTTGGGAACACCAGCCCCAGGTTTATAATGCAGCGTGACATACCCTCTGTGCCTCAGTCTCCCAGCTGTAAAACAAGCATCTGGCGGGGATGTTGTGGGGATAAATGCATTGAGAATTGGGCGTCTCTCTCAGATACTGTGGTAATGGGGCTGTCTTAGCACCATAGCTGGACGGATTCCCTCTGAGGTTCCCAATCCAATTCCCACTGATGTCAGTGGGAGTCTTTCCACCTAACGGGAGCTGGATCAGGTCCGAATGAGGCCGGGCTCTGCAGGGCTAACCGTAGATGGGCCTCAGTCAAAGGCTGCACAAGGAGGCAGAGTTAAGGCAGTTCACTGAAGATGAGCTCATCCATCCTTAGTGCAGATGGTTTGGTTCTGCTGATGCAGCCTGACTTCCAAGGGCTTGTCGGAAACCAGCGCTCCCTTCCGCACCAAGGGGCCTTCTGACTCAGCTAGCCCGCTCAAAAAGCCCGACTAGCCATGTCCATGGCCATCGGCTCGGAGCAGCTTTAGTGCTCAGGACTGTCTCGTGGGAAGATACGTGCACTTTTCCATGTCAGATCCTGAATAGTTAAGACCCAATGAGTAATTATTACTTTCTTCCCTTATGCAACAGGAATAAAAGCTACCACATCCCCATGACAGGCCGTGCAAACCTCAGCAGCACTGAGAGACAGAAGGAAACTCCATGACAGAGAGAGCTATAAATGTCAGAACTCCATTGGTAAGGAGCAGTTCAATGCATTTCATCCCCACCCGCCTGATCCCACTGGGCACCGCCTTTGTAGAGCTCTTCCTTCGGCCGCGTGGAGCAATTTGCAGCCCTCTCTCGCTGGCCGGGGAGCTTGGCTGGAGAACGTGTGTGAGACGACAGAGAGAGGAGTGTCATGTCAGGGCCAGTCGTGGTGAAGTAATGTGTTGTGAGAGGGATGTGCGTCCTGTCAGGAGCTGGCGTGCAACTTACCATGGGCGCCCTTCTGTTGTTTGGCCTTTTTATATTTAAAGTCAATCATGTGGCACTGCAAAGGCGCCCTTCACGAAGATGTGAAGGAAGAGAAGGCGCTGAAATGTATCTGACAAAGCGGGTGATGGCTGGCTCCTGCAGAGCGGTAATGGCATCGGACAAGCACACAGAGAGAGGGAAGCAGGTGCCTGAGACAGCAGCTACTCTGGCCCCTTTTCAACAGCACTGGGCTCACCTGGGCGTTTAGCCGCTATGCCCCAGATGCAGCATGGGAAGGCGCTAGATCTCAGCAAATCCAAGCACCCACACTGTGCCTGGGGAGCGCGTGGGGCGACAGCACAATCCCCTCTTTGTCCCTACAGTGCGCCAAGAACTCCAATGTCCCCCATCACCATTGCATCTGGGCGCCTTACACGCCTTAATGAACAGATTGTCGTGCCCCTCCTGTGTGCCAGAGGGTGCTAAAGTGACACCCACTGAAGGGTGGGGAGCTGAGGCACTGGAAGAGGTGCCTATGGTCACAGAGGGAGCCTATCGGAGGGCAAGAACTGCACCCAGCTCTTCTGCACCCGCAGCCAGCGTGTTAACCACTAGGCCACTGAGCCCTGGGCTTGCCACAGTCAATGGAAACAGGGACCCAGATTTGGTCAGGCTGATGAGGGTTAGAACACTGCTCAGCCACAGATGAGAGCTTCCCAGGTCCACTCTATAGCCTCCCTCCTGGCCAGAGACAGAGCCCCCAGAATCACTATTCTCTGGGAAAGCTTGGCCTTAGTCCGTCAGAGGCTGATGCACAATATTACATCTGTATATGGCCCCAGAGGCTAGTGTCTGAGGCCACTTGCAATACAACTCCTGGAGAGATCGTCCTCGCGGTATCCCATGAAAATCGCACTCGAACCTTTCTGCTCTTTAGTACAGTTACAGAATAAACCCACAACCTCGCCCTTCTGTACACGTCACTGTGGCGCTCTGAAACGAGCTGACATGCACGTGTCCATGGCGATGTCACTGGCAGCGTACAGGTTTTCTTGTCCACATCCCTCCTACATCCAGCTTCGAAACCCAGGCGATTCCCACAAAGAAAAACTGCGTGAATCCCCAGTTTGAATTCTTTAGAGGAACAGCTAGCCACGTGAACCCCTGAAAGCAAAGAAAGGCCAGTCGCAGATTCCTTCTTTAACATAGCCTCTCCCCCACATCACAATCACCACTTTTACCGCAGGCTCCGCCTTGCCATAGCGTCTCATGCTCCCTCTACGTGTGCAGTAGGTAGGACAATGCACACGCCACATTCCCCATCATCGCACTGCAGGGGCATAACTGGCCTCACGGGGTATGTCCACCTGCGACTGACTCGGCTCATGGGGTTTGGGCTGCAGGGCCATACAATTGCAGTGTAGACCGTCGGGCTCGGGCTTGTGCCCAGGCTGTGGGAATCTTTCCCTTGTGGGAAATAACACATCATATAGATCATGGATGCCGATGCTGATGAGGTCTCTTGCCTTTCTGGTGGTCTAAGTAAATGAGTTGGTGGGTTCTCAGCCCAGTTCCTAGTGGACATGTGTCTTCAGCTCAAAGCCGCCCTCACCATGGGTGCTGATGGACACTTCTGTGGCCATCTCAGCAGAGGGTCAAAAGAGCCCAGCGTGTGTGGCAAAGTGCAGCTGCTGAATGCAGCCGCAGGCCCTCTATGAGAAATGGAGTCAAGGAAGATTAACAAGGCAGCATGGCTAGTAGAGCAGGAACCGCTCTGAGAGCCAGGAGAGGTGAGCTCCCATCCTGCCTCTGCCCCAGCCCTGCTGTGTGAACTTGAGCAAGTCACTTCCCTTCTCCTACTGGTTCCAGACTGTGTGTGTTTGTCCAGTGAGTTCTCAGGGCGACTGCCCCCTGTATGTGTTTGTGCAGCATCCTGAACAATGAGGACCTCATCTTGGATGGATCCTCTAAGTGCTACCGTACTACAAATAACTCTCCTGGACACATGCAATAGACGCGCGCTCCCCGGGAACCTCCGTGCCATTCATATAAGGCAGAAGGTGAGGAGAAAGGGCTGGTGCGGGGATGAGAAGGTTTCCAAAGATAAGAAAAGTCATGGAATATAGAAGGAAGGTTCTGAGGCCAGAGCATGAATTTCCTGGCAACTTAGCAAGAGCAGCTCTAATGAGAATGCTTTCTATTTCCCCAGGGCCTCTGCCCCAGGGAGTCCCAGGCACTGCGCACACATTCATTCACGAAAACTCACAACAGAGGTGGCAAAACAGATGTAATCCCTGCAGACATGAGCATCCACTAAAAGGCAAAGGGACTCACCCCAGGCCATAGGCAGAAGTCACTCCTCACAGCGAGCCAGCACAAAGCACACCCCCCCTTCTGGGTGCTGCATAGGCCCGGGGCTGCCTGGCTGCACAAGGAAGAATTTCACTGATAGAAAGTGCTGTGCTCTGACCACTGTGCTTTACAATACAGTGACTTTAATTACCCAGCAGCTGCACTGCACACAGTAACCCCTGGCTATCACCAGTGGAGAGCCAAGTGCTTTACAAGGGGGTCGGTAGCATTTCCCCCAACGTATGGCTGAAGAAATTCACTCACCGAGCAGGAAAGCGCCTCGCCCAACATCCCTCGGCAGCAGAGTCTAGACCAGTGCCCAGTTCTCCTGGGCCCCAGCCTGTTGCTCTAGCCACTAGGCCATACTGGGAGTGGGTTTTTTCTGTGCATCTCGTACTAGTTCCTGTAAGGAGATTAACTGCCCGACCCCATTACTTACAGTTTGCCTGTTTCGTTTCAGGCTGAATCCATGTATTTTTAGGTTCCAGGGATGCACACTGTATTTACTGTGAACTGAAACGTTCGGGTATATTTTGTGGTGGGCACATATACCAGCAAGATGAAACCTTAAAGCCATTTAAGCAACACTGTGTTTTACGTTCCCACATTTTATTAATAGCTGAAATCTGGGGACAGCTGATCTGTTCAAGCCTCACTGAAGTCAGTGGAAGTCTCACCATTGACTGCCAGGGAATCTGAATCAATCCCTTTCGACATATTTCTTCGGGTTAATCTTCTGATTATGGGATTGGGCACCGGTATCATGAGTGTCAGTGTTATGTACTAAATAAGAAACTAACCCAGTGAAAATAATTAATAATGTCACAGAATGAACTTTCTGCAAATACAAATGATATAATTATGGGCATTGTTAACCTCAGTGTAACTACATTGTAATAGCAGGATAACTACAGCCTAATTAGAGTAATTGTAAAGTGCAACTGAAAACTTGTCATTGGTCAAATCATTCACGATAGGTGAACTCCATCTCCCGGCCTAGGGACAACGCTCCTCCAATTAAATTCTCTTTTGAGAACTTCCTGGAACTGGTCCTCTTCCCAGGGATAAATATCACCTGGTAGGCACCGAAGGAAAAAACCCAAGAGATGCAAAATCATTTCACTCTAATTTTGCTGCACAAAGAAGGGACATGTCAATCTTCCACACGAAGGAAGGAGTGTGCACGCTACTCACTGAAAGCCCTAGACCAGCCTGGCATGAATGTCTCAATTTCCTCAACAGGCAACATGCCTCAGTGTGCTCACAGCCAGGGAATGAACTTGCAGATGCCTGGGAGGGAGGCAAGCTGCACAGGGCATCTGTTTTAATGGCAAATCTTAGTACAGACAGAAATGTGTCATTTCCATTTCTGTCCCCATTATCCAAGGCCTCTCCAACTCCATTAGAGTGCTCAGAAATACCAGCCCCGTGCTGTTTGGGTAGAGACACAGAGAGGCGACAGGCAAGTCAAAAGCTGCAAAGATTGTAACTTTCTCAACTAAGGCAAGACTGACGTGTTTGGCAGCCAGACCTGAGCCAGGGAAGCAGCAGGAACTGAACAAAGGGCTTCACAGTGGAAAACGTATGCTAGCAGCTACCAATTCCCACCTGTTAACTACTGCGAACTGGCTGCAGACAGCACCAGGAGTGCCATTTCACTGAACTTTGCCCAAGCAGGTGTGCCATTTAGCCATTGTGTAGAGTCACTGAAGTGCACACATCGAACCTCTTCCCCAGCAATCGTCCCTAGGAAGCAGCTGCGTCAAGTATCAGCAGGCTGTGGCGGGGGAGGAGGGGCTGCTAGAACGGTTGCACTTGGTGCATGAGAACCGTGCAGAATGAGACTTCTTGTCGGTGCAATGGAAAGAGAGACAACGAGGCAGCCTCCTCTCTAGCTCCTTCCTCAGGGTTGCTCTAAGGACAGCTGTCCGGCCCCCGCTGGAAAGGCATGAAAAGCAAGGGGGAGATCCTGGGGAATTGCAGCAGGGAAGGGAAGGGAGTGGAGCATGACAGCTGAGAGAGAAGTGGCGAGTCAGCAGTGGGGCGGGGTGGGAGGTCACTGCTGCCACCCTTACACTGAATGGGATCTGAGGGCCGGAGTGTGACTCAGGCCTGGTCTACACTAAACAGTTAGGGCAGGGTGACCCAGCTTATTCACTCAGGGGTGTCAAAAATCCACGCCCTCGGCGGTGTTGGTAAGTGGTCCTAGCTGCCGGTGCAGACAGGGCTGGGGCGATGGAAGAGGGACCTGCCATCCACCACCTTCCAGCTCAGCGAGGTGGATTAACTACAGCGGGGGGAGACCTTTCGCATCGCTGTAGTCAGGGGCTACACTGAAGTGCTGCAGCAGCACGGTTACCCCTTCACACAACACAAGAAACAGGCACCACCCCAGGGAATTAACAGGTAGCAGGTTTACAACAAACGTAAGGGGACTGTCGGCCCCTCACTGAAACTCAGTGTGAGTCGGGGGGGTTGGCGGCTAGCTCCCAGTACCAAAAGGAAGGGGGAGGGTCGATGGGAAATCAGGACCCTGAGACTGACAGCCCCAGGAACAATGGGGAGAGGCCAATGCTCCAGGTCGCCTGATTGACAGGGCAGGCAGCCAATGAGGGAGTCAGAAGGCCAAGGGGGTCCCGTCCTCTGGGTGAGCTGAAATTGCCTGGAACAGAGTGGGGCTGAGCTAAGGGGAGAGCAGGGGCCCGAGCTGAGCCGGGGAGCAGGGCTGGGCCAGAGGGGACAGAGAAGCAGCCCAGGGGCTGGAGGCAGAGCAGCAGCAGCGGCGCTGGGGCAGGGGCAGGGTGGGGCTGGAGTCATCCAGAGCCGGGTGCGGTGAGCAGCTGGGAGAGCGAGGGGGGGACCCTGGGCAGAGGGCCCAGCACAGGGAGACGTCTCAGCCAAGAGGCCCTGCAGGCCAGACTTGGGGGGGATCGTAACCCCGACGGGGCGGGGGCGACGCTGGAAGAAGGGTCCTGCCACCTAGAGCCTGAGAGCGTGTGGCCACCGCCAGAGCAAGTGTCCGACCCGCAGCACAGCCAGGGCCTGGGCAGGGGCCTGGGCCGTGTGAGGAACAGACTGAACTGCCCGGACGTTCCAGAGACGCTGGTTGTGACGTCCCCATGCCACAGAGCGGGGTGACGGGATTTCCTTTTACCTTTCCCATTTTTTTCTTATTTTTTGTTAATTGATTGCTGTTTAATAAATTGTATTTGCTTTGAGCTGTTGCAATGATCAGTGGATCAGGGAAGTGTCCAGTGCATAGAGAGCACCCAGAGTGGGGACACCCTAGCCCCTGCCCTGAGTGACCACGACAAGGTTGGGGGTCGAGCCCCCCAGGAATCCTGGGCCCAGCCTTGTTGGGGTTCCGAGGACTCTGCCACACAGGAGAGTGGAAAGGGAGCCCTCGAGGTCAGGCAGGGCTCTGGGTAAAGGGAGTGGGAGCGAGGACTCAGATCCTTTCGCTAGCCCGTTTCACCGGGGTAGTGTATGAACCAGGAAAGTTCCCCACAATAGCAGGTCCATTCTCCCGCTTATATAATCATGAAGAAGCACATCTTCACCCAACGCACAGTCAAGCTGTGGAACTCATTGCTAGGGGATGTTGTGAAGGTCAAAAGTATAACTGGGCTCAAAAAAGAATAAGATAAGTTCATGGAGGATAAATACATCAGTGGCTATTAGCCAAGATGGTCCAAGACATAACCCCCTGCTCTGGGTGTCCCTAAGCCTCTGACTGCCAGGACCTGGGACTGGACGACTGGGGGGAATCACTGGATATTTGCCCTGTTCTGTTCATTCCCTCTGAAGCTCCTGGCACTGGCCAATGCCGGAAGACAGGATACTGGGCTAGATGGACCACTGGTCTTACCCAGTGTGGCCAATGTTATGTTTTTTTATATATAGATATTTGTCTTTATGTCATGCTTGTGCAGGATTAACTTTGTCACAAGGGCCCTTTCCCCCTGTTCCCATCCCAAAAGCCGAGAGTTTTTTCTGACATCTTGTACATTACATTAGAAATCCAGGGCCTGCTTCCCCCTACCCACCAGATGCTCTGCCAAGTGAAGGCCCCGGGTTCAAGCTGATGGGAAAAAGACACAACTATGGAAAAGAAAAATATCTTTTTTATGAGGTGTTATTTTGCTATTTTCAGTGAAAATCAGAAATAAAAATGTTCTCACTTTCTAAAAGGTTTTGGTTACAAAAGAATTCATTTTTCACCCCTCCTCCCTTTTATTTTACTGGGGGGAAAATTAGAAAATTTGGACCAACATGAAAGATTTTATTTTGATCAAACATTCATTTTTCACTGAAATTATTTTTTGACCAAAAATGTCACCCAGCTCTGCACCATACCCACTAAGGGGGTAGGTTCAGCAATCTAGTGGTTTTATGCAAATGATATAGTGCAATGATTTACATATTAATGAATATGTATTATATGTGTGTTATATTATATTCCCCTCCCCACCTTGTCACGGCAGTTCTCCCTGGCTTCCCCACTTGAGATTCCCCCAAACCTTTTCTCTCTGCTCCCCCAGGGACCCTTCTCTGGCTGGCTCCCCACCCCTCCCTCGAGCTCCAGTCTGGCCCCCACACTGGGCTCCTTTGCCCTCCCGAGGCCCTGGAGTTGTGCTTAGAGTGACCCCGCTCTCCCCGTCACACTGCCCAGGTCTGGAGCCGTATCTCGGGGGGGGGCAGGAGAGGGGGGCTCTGCTCCAGGCAGGTGAGGTGGAGAGAGTCTGGGAGGGCTCCTACGGGTAGGGGGAGATTTCCATTGGCAGTTATGTCAATGGGATTTAGGCACCTAACTGTCATTTGTGCTCTTCAAAATACCCCCTGAGAACCCTCGAGATGCTGCCTCGGGCCATCCCCCAGGCAGCGCCCGCCTCCGCCCGTCTGCGCATGGGAGGCAGAAGCAGCTGCTCATAGGGTTGCCATGTTCTAATCACACAAAATTGAACACCCTTGTCGGGCCCCTCCCCCGCCCCTTCTCCAGCCCCCCTCCCTCCATCACTCGCTCGCCCCCAGCCTCACTCACCTTCACTGGGCTGGGGCAGGGGTTTGGGCTCCAGCTGGGGGAGTGGACTCCAGGGTGGGGCCAGAAATGAGGGGTTCAGAGTGTGAGAGGGGGCTCTGGGCTGGGGCAGGAGGTTGGGGTGCGGGAGGGGGTGAGGGCTCCGGCTGGGGATGCAGGCTCTGGGGTGGGGGCAGGGGTGAGGGGTGTGGGATCCGGGAGGGGCCTCAGGGCTGGGGCAGGGGGTTGCGGTTGGGAGGGGGTGCGAGGTGCGGGCTCTGGGAGGGAATTAGGGTGCCGGAGGGGGTTGCGACCTGGGGCAGGGTGTTCAGACTGTGGGCTCTGGCCGGGCGGCGCTTACTTCAGGCAGCTCTCAGGCAGTGGCGTAGCAGGGCTAAGGCAGGCTCCAGGGCTGGTGTAACCACTAGGCGAACTAGGCGGCCACCTAGGGTGCCAAAATTTGGGGGTGCCTAAAAGTGGGTCCGGCGTCACGGGAGTCAGCTGAGCGGGGCAGGGTGGGGAGCGAGGCCTCCATAACAAACCCGCCCCCGCAGCGAGGGGTGCCGCGCAGGACGGTCAGTGGGCACCTGCAGCGGAGCAAGGAAGAGACAGCCAGACGGGCGTGGCGACCAGCGCGGCCGAGGGACGGAGCCGTTGCGGGAGGCAGGACGTGGTCCTGAGCTCAGGTGAGCTTCGCCCTCCAACGCACCGCACTGGGCTGCCAACCGGACTTTTAACAGCCGGATAAGCAGTGCTGACTGGAGCTGCCAGGATCCCTTTTCGACCGAGTGTTCCAGTTGAAAACCAGACTCCTGGCAGCTCTAGCTGCTCGGCTGTGAATGGGGAGTCCTGGCTACGAGATGGCAGAGGCACATCAGGACAGGGGAGTCTCACTGCCAAGTGCTGGGTGCCCAGAGTGCCCCGGCTCTGCGCTCAGAGCTGCACCAGGGGCTGTTGGCCTGGCCAGGGGCCTTCTCCTGCTCTGGTTAGGCCCCGTTGTGGCTGGCTCCTGGGCAGATGCACAGCTGAGAGAAGGAGGGCAGGTGCTTGTTCCCTTCCTGCCTCCTACAGGGGCTGCTCCCTGCTAGTGCCCTCTGGGGAGGCCTCCACTTGGAACAGGGTAGGGGGAAGACAGGGCCTTGGCCTCTAGCCCTCCCTCTGCAGCTGGGTGGCATAGTGGCAGGTGGCCTTGTGCTTGCCCACAGCCCCGCTGGAGCAGCTGGCTCTGCCCTGCCCCTTCCCCCTGGGCTGTGGTCACTAGGCATGAGTGAGCGTTTTGAAAGCAGTGATGGATCAGAACCAAAGGCCCACAGCCAGACCCCCATGAGAGCTGGCGCACCTGGGGCCCAGATCTGAGTTTCCTGGCTGCTCTCCATCTTGCCAAACAAACCTGGGGCGACACAGACCCCTCTGAGTGGTGGGGTCTGAGCCAGACTCCATGGCCAGGCTCATCGGCTCCTGCAATGTAAAGGGGGCACACCAGTATAAGGGAGCTGCAAAAGACCCCTGCACTCCCCCCCACCTCAGCCATTGGCATGGAGGGATGGGTGGTGGCCGGAGTGCACCATGCTCAGCTATTCTCAGGTGGCAGATGGCCCAGAGAACAGCCCAGATTCTGCTCTAACTTGTGCCTCCCACATCCCTGCACCGAAGGCGTGAATGGAGCAGTGAGAGCTCAGAAGGTCCCTGTGCTGGCAGTGTGAAACTGTGCCCAGCTCTCTGAGTGGCTTGAGTTTTTGACGTGCCAGTGCCCCCTGGTTTCCATACGTCTTCAGCCCGTTTAACAGCACACCCTTGGGTCACTGCTGGTGTCAGGCCCAGCCCCGGGCTCTGACTGGAATCTCAGGGGGTGAGACAGCAACTAAGCTAAGAAAAGCCAGCAAAATAAACAGCAACAGGCCAGAGAGGCAAGTTCGAGGCGCAGCATTTGTCGGGATGTCCGAAAGGGCGAGTGGGGAAGTAGGGCCAGCTCAGATGCAGAGAAGCCTTGGTTTAAGGGAGCATGGGAGAGCATTTGGCTAGCAGGGGCCTAACCACGCTTTCTAATAACATCCCCTAGTCTGTCCTCAAGGGCACAGTGGCAGCGCTGACCTGCTGGCTGGCGAAGAGCTGATTAGCTGCAAATTCCAACCTTTACAGATGCAATCTGTGTCGGTAAAATGCCAGCATGGGGGGGTGTAAGGTGGAGGGGGGACACTACCACGAGATTCTCCCTCCCGTATGTTTCTCTACAGGCGCGGGGGAGGAATGGGAGTATTGTGCCTTTCGGGTAACATTTCCCCTGCCCCCTCCACACCAGCACATCAGTTAATAACAGAAGTGGTGACGAGGTGACTGGGAATCACTGGCCTGCTGCCAGGTTTGTCCAGGTTCGTCAGCATGACAATCTCTCTTGGTTTTAGATCCTACCCGTAACATTTAACCACTCCCCAGTCATTCCCAACTGGCCACACACATCGCGTCGTCTTTCTGTCCTGCACGGCTCTCAATGCTGGGGCCCAGCTCGCCGCTTGTTCCCAGGGGTCGCAGGGGCAGCCATGGCTCAGGACCCTGCTTGCTGGGAGGTGCGTGGGGGGCATGTGGGAACGGGGAGCGACTGGAGCTGGGGACCCTCCACTCAGCTGTCTCCTGTGGCAGACACATGGAACGCATTAGCAGGCTCAGTACAAGTTTGATTGATGGGGGGAGGCATTCTAACTGACTATCAAAGCATGCCTGCTATGTGAGAAGCAGACCCCAATTAGTGGTGCCTTTTTAAAGGCTGCCTTGTTAAGCGGGGAATAAGGGAAAAGAATGAAATTGGCCAGAAAACATGGAGCTATTTAACCTTAATTAGAGGGAAGGTGTGGGCTTTGTGAAAAGGCCATTTCTGAAAGGGATTTTTCTCCCTGGGTACAAAGAGATCCTGCCTGCTTGTTATAGACTTGTTAGAATTTATAAGACCGGGCAGGAGACTAACTTGTAGAAATGCCTTTTATGCCACTTGAATGTGTGGCTTGCTTATTATACACTGCCATGCTGCCATGATGGCTGGTGGAGAGGAGGGGAGCGAGCAACCTTGCCAACTGGCTATAAATTTCATGAACATCATAAATGTAAGTGCTTTCTGGAGAGCTGTACAGATTGCACATAAAAGTCCCCCTTCTGTCCCTGTAAACTGAAAAGAGGGCTTTCTTGGCAAATTAACCATTGTAGATAGCACTCCATGCTGAGCGAGGATGCAGAAAGGCTGCAAATCCAGAGCTACAAAGTCACAACCGCAAGGGGAGGTCTTCAGCGGATCTCGGTGCCTCCACTCCCACGGCAAGCGTTGGTAAGTGACAGACAAAGGCAAGGGGCCTGCAGCCCAGCATCTGGGACAACATCATCCAGGGTTCTGGGGTCAGTTCTCTGGTGAAAGTCCGTGCGCTGAGCCCTGCTGGGAAGGCCCTGGGAGGGCAGAACATGGCACGCTTTGAGCCAGGACAGGCAGCTCCTGCCTTGTCACTGCGAGGGTCGGCGCAAACAGAGCGGGAAGTTCTAGCCAGGCCACGTGCGGCAGAGGAGGCCATGATGGCGGCAGTAGGGTTAGGGTTACCCCATTGCCACTCCTGTCTCTCTTTGCCAGGCCGGGTGTCAGAGGATTTAAATGGCTGTCTGGGAATCTCATCGGGTCTCAGGACGTTCACAAGCGATGAGGGCTGCTGCTAGTTTTATTTTAAATGTTGCCACTTTCCTGAGGGATCAGTGCGGACGGCGCAGAAACATGGGCATTACTTGAGGCAGCGTGACCCAGCGGGTAGGGCACTGAACTACGGGGTAGCAGGCCTGAGAGGTAACCCTGCCAGTCACTGCCACTGACCTGCTGGGTGGACATGGGCAAGTCACTTATCTCAGTGCTTCTGTTTCCTCTCCCACCCTGTGTCTGTTTAGTTAGACTATGAGATTTTGAGGCAGGAACTAGCTGTGTACAGGATCTCCCACGCTGAGGTCTGCAGGGACTACTAATAGTATAAACCCGGCAGAGACCTGCTGCAGTTCAGGTTATATGTATTGGCTAATGAGGGGCACATGCTCTACTCCCCGCTGTGCCTGAGGGACCCCGTTTTTGGTGCCCTTGTGTGATCACTGAACCCCACACTCCCCACAGGGCAATGGGAAAGGGCCACAGAGTCACTTTCTTCTCCAGCTGAACAAGGAACTTTATTGGAATGAGGAATACAGCTTTATCTCTAAAGCTGCTCCCTCTCCATCTCCACTTTGCTAGAGCTTCTGCAAGGACCTTTCCCCAGCCCTCTTTGCACCTGGCTTCCTGCTCCAGATTTAAAGAAACAGTGCCCATCTCCTTGCAGATCCTGTCCGTGATGGTTGAAGCTCTGCACTCGGCTGGCTCCCGCTGCCTTTCCGCCTATGTGGGTTCAAGTTCCCATTGCAGTACCAGATGATTTTACTTTGGTGCCATAAGGAGCACAAAGATAATCTGATGACTACACAGTAGGAGCATTTAAAATCGTCTAGGCAAGCACAGAGCAGGACACTCCACCACCGGCCACCTGAGCCCAGGGCCACCTTGTGAGTGCACAGACAGCTGGAAGGAGGCACTTTAAAGCATAACATGATGACTATATCCATTTGACTAACTCACTGTGACCAGCCCACTGGGGTAGGTGAGAAGGGGGGATCAGAGCTTTCAACTGACAGTGCACCAAGTTCTCTGGGTTTCAGAGTAGCAGCCATGTTAGTCTGTATCTGCAAAAAGAACAGGAGTACTTGTGGTACCTTAGAGACTAACACATTTATTAGAGCATAGGCTTTCGTGGACTACAGTTGGCAGGCAGCATGGGAAGTTGTCTGGCCAAAGACATGAATCTCCATCCCCTAAGAACGTTCAGCGCTGAGTCAGAAGCAAAACACGAGCGGCAAAGATACACCTGGGCTGAATGCAGGGGGCCTGTTCTCACCCCAGCATGCACAGAGTGATGGGTCTCTGCTCTCACAAGCTCCCAGCCAAGACAAGCTTAACCAGGATGAGCCTCCTTTTTGACTGCTGCCCGTGGAACAGCAGAGTCCACCATCCCGGTCCGAGGGGTCTGGCCTCCAGATGGGTGACGCCACACATGCCCATAACACTGGGCGTGTGAGGCCAGCACGCACCACAGAGCTCCCTAGCTTTGCTTTTTACAGAGACGTTTGCATCCTCCCCTAGCGTCACAGTTGGCTGGTCAGATTCCAGTTTCTCCTAACTCCAGACCAGCTCAGTTTGCTCTTCTCACACAGAGCTTGATCGTATGCAGTCTCGTAAATTTCAACCGCACATTCCCAAGGGATTTATCGCTCTCTCTGCCTTTGTAGAGCACTTTGAGATGTTCAGAGGAAAAGTGCGATACGAGGACAAGTATTATCCTTGTTAATGACACAGCATCTCTGACAACTACTTTAAGACAACACATTTCCAGGGGCTGTGAAATCCAGAGCCACAGTCCTTGATGTTGTCTTAAGAGACATCACATTTGTGAATATGAATAAATTCTGCTGACCACAATGAGCCACTGTTTCTTGCATCCAGCTCAGTGTCTTCTCTGGCCAGCATTGGAGTCTTCAGAGGATTGAGAATCACTTCAATGCCCCTGGCTATTGTGCAGTGGTCTCCCCCAGGGGGATCCCAGCTAGGGATCAGAAGCCTGTGGGCAGCAGTAGCAGGCTCCGGTGCTGCTAGAAGGTTTCAGCCTGGAGAATGCGATGGTATAAATGTCTCCCTAAGCCTTTGCTGCTTGGGTCTGGCAGCCAGCTAGCAAATGAATTGCAACAGGTTTTCAATCTGCCATGAAGCACCATTCCTCCTGCTGAACTTTGTGAACAAACGGAGGGGCTCTCTGACACAGAAGACCAGGTTTCAGAGCCAAGCCCTGAGTTGCTCCTGTCCCCATCTGCAGTGTGGGCTTTAGCTGTCAGGACCAGCAGAGCCTTGTGGGTCTAGCTATGTAAGAACCAGGACTCTCGGCTCAAATAAGAGAGTAGCACGAGGTAAGAGAAGCAACCTGACATGACCTGCTAAAATCCAAAGGAAAAGGCATGTTCCCTGGGACTGAATACCAATTCCGATGCAGACAGCTGATCTCTGATCCCAATTTATTACTGGCAATCGCAGCACATTACTGACAGCATCTGCAAAGTGGTGAATTAATGCAGCACATTTCACCTACCGCATGGTTCATTTAACTGGATTCATTAAGAAATTTTGGACCCACCCTCTGCATTGTGGGGCACCAGAGAGCCTTGTACTTATTAAATTTTATCTCGTTCCCCTCCCACACTGGCCATGCCAGCGAATGGAGTGGCTAGCTCCAGTCTCTTCTGTCTATGGTATTAATACAGCCAAAGGCCTTGTCCACACACAAAATTGAATGGGTTTAATCACATTGGCTTAGTTAACAAGTACAAACCTCTGTGTGGACACTCTGATTTAGTGTATGAATGATTCATTTTGGTTCAGCTTAACCGAGTTCCCCACTGACCTAAGATGAACTGAATTACTCAAAATGAGAGTGTCCCCACAGCCTTGGCACCAGTTTAACTAAACTGATTTATAATAAAATCTCACGTAAAAGTGGTGTAACCTTGTGTGTAGACAGGCCCTAAAGGTGTGACATTAAACTGATGTAGCTAAACTGTGCAACTTTGAGTGTGGACACTCTGACATGTGTTTAGTCCCGGGTTATGTTGGTTTAGCTTATCTAAGCCAGCTAAACCAGTTTAGGCAACATTGCATTGCAAGGCTTGTGTCCTCACAGCACTGTGCTGCATCAGATTAAAGGCAGTGCACAGTGGGTAGGGATCCCAGGGTCCCTTGCAGCGCTTCTGACTGCACTGCATTCTGGGAATTTTCCTGGCAGTTTGTGGGGTAACCCCTAGAGTCCAGGAGAATTGTAAGAGTTGGGGTCAAACACCCCCCATCCCTCCCCCTGTAACTGTAACTCACCCCATGCCTTCAGGGTAATATCCCTAGAGGGAGGCTCACACTGCACTGGGAGGTTAGCCCTCTCTGTCCAACATGAGTCTTTTCTACTCAGCATTCCCAAGGTGTGACTGGTCACATGGTGTTGTTGCTGCTCCCTGGTTGGATGGCTGGAACGTTTTAGACTGGAAAAAAATGGACCAATGACTGATGAATAGCGAATGGAAAACTGCGGCCCAATCCCACCAAGTGCCGACAGTGGTGGCACCACACACTGGAGCAAGGATACGTGTGATAGCAACGGCTTGCAGTCTTGGCCCTTGGCTGCCTATTGCCTTCAGCAGCACAGATTCCCTCTTTGCAGGGAGGCTAGATCCTCTGTTTAAAGGGTATCTGTGTATGGAGAACCACAGGGCTGGAGCATGGCTGCACCAACGTGTGGCCAAGGAAGGACATGCCTGGGGTACTTGCCAAGATGCCAAGGGCAGAACCAGTGAGCCACCAAGGGCACTTCCAGCAGCAAGAGAGAGTACTGGGGACCCCTTGGAGCCCCAGGTCTCAGCGTTGTCCTCCTGGCTGGTCAAAGGAAGGGGACCAGGAGGCAGCTGAGCTCTGAGGGCCACACCCTGAAGTTCTCTGGAAGGGAAAGCTCCCCTCAATCTCAGCATCCCACTCACTGTGATGGCCAGAGTAAGGGCTACCCGAGGCGGCCTTTACAGACCCATCCAGCCTTTGCCCCACGGTCTAAGGTACTTGTGCGACCCCCCCAACACTCCTCACAGCCCCGGGGAGGCAGGGCAGTGTGGTACCCCCATTTCACAGAAGGGCACTGAGGCACAAAATGACTTGCCCAAAGGAAGTCTGAAGCAGAGAAGGGTCTTGAGTATCAGACGAGCACCCCAGTCACTGCACCAGCTTCCCTCCCCTCGACGGCCCCTGCCCTTTGGCTTAAAGGCGGCTGGGAGGGACGTTCCTCTTCGCTGCTTCCTGGACCAGATCTTTCTCTGGCAGTGTGGCCGCAGCAGCTTCCCCTGCAAAGAATCATAGAATGTCATGGTTGGAAGGGACCTCAGGAGGTCATCTAGTCCAACCCCCTGCTCAGAGCAGGACCAATCCCCAGACAGATTTTTGCCCCGGATCCCTAAATGGCCCCCCTCAAGGATTGAACTCACAACCTCAAGTTTAGCAGGCCACTGCTCAAACCACTGAGATATCCCTCCCCCCCCCTAAAAAATTCTTGCTGTGAGCCCGTCCCCCGTTAACAGCCCGGCTTCGCAGAGCAGGTGCAGCAGGGTGGCCAAGCTAGTGATGCAGGCTGACGTGCCCTGCCTGTCCCCAGCTCGCTCCCCAGGATGCCAGCTGATCTGGTCCTGGCTCAGATCATTCCCACGCGCTGTCCCCTCTGCCCCCCTCATTGCACGTGTCAGGGACCAGCTGCCCCAGCGCCCAGGTGCACACGGCCCAGGAGACCAGGTTTCTGCTCTCTGCCTGCGCTGTGCGGGGCTCTGAGTGACACAGAGGGGAGGGTATGGGAGGTCAACACCATGCGCAGCTCCCTGCTACAGTGCCACTCACATGCCTCATGACCCAGGGCTTCCCACTTCCAACACAAGCCCCCTCATTCCCACTGCACCCTCCAAGAGCCTCCTGCTTGGGGGTACGTGGCAGGGGCCCACGGCGGGATTGTGATGCCTGCTCGGGAATGAAGGCTGCCTCAGTGGAGTCCCAGTGGACTTGGCCTTCCACGGGAAAGAGCAGCTTGAGTTGTGTCATAGCACAGCTGGGCTGGCACGAGTGGGGTCTGCACATGCTGCCAAGACTGTATCTCCCTATACTTCTGTTAGTCTCAAAGGTGCCACAGGACCCTCTGTTGCTTTTTACAGATTCAGACTAACACGGCTACCCCTCTGATACAAGACTGTATCTGTCTCTCTGCTCCTCTGTTCCTGGGCTGCAGCCTCACCTGCGTGGGGCGGAGACCCAGCAATGTCCCAGTTCGAGTCCCAGCTCCCAGGCCGTGCTGTCAAAGTGGGTTTGGATTTCGGCCCACACCCCATTGACAAGGAGATGGCAACGCCCCCCTTCCACCCCAGGCTCTGCCCTTACATAGCATTAGCAATGCGCATCACTGCTGAAATGTAAACCGGAGCGTGCGGCCCTCCCCCAGCACCGTGCAAGGTGGCGGCAGCGGAGCGTGGGCCGGAATATCAAGGCACAGTCTATGGGTGAGAATGAGCAGCCGATGTCTGCAAGTGCTGGCGACCCCTGGGCGGCGCACGGAGAACAATCGACTCCGAGATTTGTGTCTGCCGAGCGGCCTGAGAGGCTGACCCCTCTCGTGAAGGCTGACAGCTCCCAGGTCTCCCTCTCTGTGCACTGACAGCTCAGGATGGCTGCAGTTGCCTTGTCAGGATCTCTGCCCCCACCTGTTAGATCTCACAGAGGCCATTCAATAGAACAATCTGTGGCTGGGAGGCCGCTGGCTCCATTGACATTTGAGGCCCCTGACTTCAGCCTGATGTTCCCCTGGGGGAGGGGGCTTGGAACGATGCGGATGAGCAGATGCTGACGAAGCCACTGGCAAGGCCTCTGGGAGGAAAGGGAAAGCAGTGATACGAGTCTCGTAATATTGGTGGTTTTTAAAGCCCCAGCTCCCGGAGACATGGGTGGATGAGAATGTTTCAGGTTTGGAGTGTCTAACTCTCCTGATGGGAAAGCACAACCCCAGGGTGACCTAAAGGAAAACAAAACGAATCCAAATTGTCCCTTGATTTTTAGTCCCACAATTCTGGGGTCTGCCTCATGCTCTTTGACCACGTGGGGCTGGTGACACTGGGAAAGGCCTGTGGTTTGGGGCCCAATCCTGCCCTCCAATCGGTGACATCAAGGGGAGTACCAGGAATAGCAAATCGAACCCTTCGTAGAGGTCTGGCCACATGAGTGCGCCTCTGGGCAGCAGGAGGCTGTGAGGATGGCATTGCTAACAAGACGAGAGGATAAGCAACGCCGTAACCTAGAGAGGCCTTCCCTCTGTTGCACAGGGTGAGAGGCACAGTGTCCCTGGGTAAGCTGGCAGTGCTCCACGTGGATCCGCTGGGGCTGGGCTCTGGCGCGGCAGCCTCCTCCCAAAGAGGGTGTTTGCTGGGAAGGGCAGAGGGTGGGCAAGAGGCTGGTAGGCCTGACACAAAGGTGCCAGTGCAGGGCCCTGGCTTTTCCCAGTATTATCGAGTGCTGACAATGGCTCTGGAGTGACTCCAGCGGGAGTCTATTCCACAGGAGCAGAAGGGTGCCCCAGTCTGGCACGCTCTGATGTGGGGGCCTTTTATAGTCCAAACTGTCTGAGGGTGGGTTGGGTCAGGGTGTGAAACCCAAATGCAGCTCACCCAGGGGCCGTCACTGCTGCCTTCTGGGAAGGAAACGTGAGAACTGGGCAGCATTGGCACAATGCACAGTAAGGGGTGATACCCTTCAAACAAGGTTGATTTCACAGGGACTTTCAGGCTGGGACAGCCACTCTTGTGGTTTAGCTGCTGCCCGGCCCTGCAGAGTATCATGGGAAGTCTGTGGCAAACCCTGCACCACAGTGGGACTGGACAGGGCAAGCCTAGTCCACAGGCCTGCCTTGTGGCAGGGTGGATTTCACCAGCCCTCCGTGCAAGATCAGGATGTCTCTGTCAGGTAGATATTATGCATTTCCCAAATTGGTACGTGTGCGGAATGAGGTATTTACTCAACAGCCCATAGCGCCGGTGACAGGTTGTGAATAGAAATGCTCTGAAACGCATTGGCTCATGGACTGAGGCTTGGGATTTACAGGGGAAAAGCTGCCCGTGGCCAGCAGACAAGCACAGGGGTCTGAGAACCCCACTATTGGGGTGGGAAAGATACACACACCTCACAGGGAAAGGCCCTTCCTGGAGATTGACCCAGGGCACGGGGCTGTTGGGTAAACAATAGGTGTGGGTTTTGTAACTGCTGGAAGAAGGGTTTCTTTAAAAAGACAGAATAGGCTAGACCGTGATCGAGTGCCTCATGGAGTCCAGGTACCACAACGTGCTAGGATGTTGAGCACTCGCAACCTGACCAAGTGCAGATGTAGGGAAGCCCATTCCAGCCCCCAGACATGGCTCTAGCACGCTGGGCTGGCTCCCCCGCTGGTGGCCAGCAGGTAGCTTCACTGCAGTCAGTTGCACCAGCCCAGGATCTACTGTTTGTGATGGGGCGCTCTGCTCACCGCTGGGTGATGCCTCTTTCTGGCCGTTCTGGGGATGAGCTCTGCCAGGCCGATGCCCCTTCACTCTGTCTGCGGCCCCTCGCTCACTGCGGGAACTGCAGCTTCTTCTTCACACTCAGCCTTCTGGCCAGGTCCCTCAGCAGTTTCCCCTTCCGGGGTGGTCATTCAGGGTCTCTCTCCACAAGCAGCGTCAGGCAGCCCTTATGCCTGCCACACTGACTCCCGCGTGACTCCAACAGGCTCCGTGTCCACTGCCCTTAGTAATACCACTCTGCTGGGTTGGCAGGGGAGCCCAGGCCCACCCTGTACCCTGGGAGCCAATCCAGGGCCCTTTACCAAGCAGTCCAGGTTTGCAGCTTCCCTAACCTTGCTGCTCTCACCCCTGGATTATGTCCAACCATGCTTCTACTCTTCAGGGAGACCCCAGGGCCAACTAGGTCTCAGGGATTCCTACCCGTCTTCCCTAACCCTTCCCTCAGGGAGAGTCAGGGCAGGCTCCAGGCACCGGCGAAGGAAGCAGGTGCTTGGGGCGGCCAATGGAAAGGGGCCGAAGTGCCGCTGAAGAGGAAGAGAAGGAGCGAAGGACCCGCCGCCAAATTGCTGCCGAAGAAGGAAGCGGCACGATTGGCTTTTTTTTTTTTTTTTTTCCCGCTTCGCTGCTTGGGGCAGCAAAAAAGCTGAAGCCGGCCCTGGGGAGAGTGGCTGCTACTCCTCACTCTGCAGCCCTTCTCTGTTGCCCATCTCTTGGCTTTATATCAGCTTCCCCCCGCCCCCATTCCCTCGCAGGTGAGCTTGCTTCCAATCAGTGGCCCCCTCCTGGCCTAAATCTTTCCTGTGTTTGCAGCTTAATTGGACGCATGGGCCCACCTGGCCTAATTCAGCTCTCTCAGGGCTGGGGTGGGGAGTACACCCCACGCTGCTGAGTGGCATTGCTGTGCATGGTTAGTCTGCTGCCGCCTCCCACTCCAGAGGTGGCTGCCTTTCAACGCAAAGCGAGCCATTGGCCTATGGAGCTGGCAAAGCGTTTGGGGATCCTCTGTGATTAAAGGCAGATCAGAAATCACAGGAGCCTTCCTGCGGGTTGGCTCAGACCCTGGCCTGTCAGCCTGACTGCCGAGCCCGCTGCCTGGGGGTGGGTGAAGGCCGCTTGGTAACATTCTCCGCCTGAAGTATTTTTAAGTGGATGATTTTCTCCCCCTCTGAGCAGCCCGGACACCCGGTGCCCCGCAGCCCTGACAGAGTTTTTTTTCTCTCCAGCTTGACTAGTTCTTTGTGCCCTAAACAGCAATTAAGGATCAAAGTGGATCTGCCTTTGCCCGCACCAGGCATCTCCGTCTGACTCCCGTCTGCTCGCTGCGGCGCGGCTCTGATTTCCAGCTCCTGCCTTGCTTATTTAACATTCTGGAGCCTGTTTTGAGTGCCCCAATATTTTAAAATAAATTGCTGCATGTAAAAGGCTTAATGTCACATTCTGTTATTCTGACTGTTAAAAGAAAAGTGAAATCTTCAATGGGGCCACTGGAGCAGAAGCGATCAAACAGTGGGAGGCCCTATTAATGTGTATTACGTTTCATTATTCCAGCGCGGCGTGTCAAGCGGCTTCTCATCAGAACTCACGCAACAGATCAGAGCGTTAACTCTTTGCAAGCAAACGCAGGGGCAAGCTTTGTTGTGTTCCTCGCTTCTCCGGCTTTGTCTCTCTGATGCAGCTACCGGGTCCTTAACACACACCCCCCCTCAGCTTCGTGCTGCTGTTCCCTCCGCCAGCATCCGGGCGTGAGGAGCAGGTGGGGAGCTCGCTGCACGTGTAACTGGGGAGGGAGGCAGATGGGCCGCTTAAGACACATGCAGTGGGGAAACTGGGGGGGGTGGGGGGAGAAAGGGATGAGAAGGAGAAGTGTGTCAACGCGGAGAGGCGCAGAGAGAGAGGGAGGGAGAGAAAGGCAGGTGAGGCAGGGGTGCTGGAACAGTGTTTATGGGGGGGGGGGGGGGCTGAGAGCCATATAAATCCTGTATAGGATGGAAACCACTTCAAGCCAGGGGTGCAGCAGCATCCCGGCACCTCCGGCGTGAGGAAGAAATGAGAGAGAGCAGAGTCCCAAACGCCTGCCCCCGAGTGCTCACCCTCATGAGTGCCAGCCCCGGAGGGTTCCCTGCGAGCTCGGTCACTGCTCTCTGTACCCTCCCTGCACTGCTCTGTGCCCGGCCGCCCGGCACCATGGAGCCTTAAAACCCTCGCTCACTCCAAGGACGCTGAAATGCGCCGTGCTGGAGCTGCCGGCCTGTTGGGGCGTGGGGGGCGGAGGTGGAGGGAGCTGCCGACAGAGGGCGAGAGGGTGTGGGCCAGGACAGGACCCCTCACTGGAGTGAGCCGTGGGGGATGGGCTGAGTGATGGACTGAGAGGCAGTGAGTGGGACGAGGCTGGGGGTCCCAGCACCCCACACCCCAGTAATTCTGTGTCCAGAGCACCCCCCAGTGCAAAGGCAGGGAGCTAGGGCGTATTATTCTGTCTCTCTGTTGGGCTAGCGCCATTGTGCGAGGCCCTGTACAAACACAGAACAAACTGACTGCCCCGCAGCTAATGCCAATTGTTCACGTCAATGGGCCCGGCCAAGTGGAAACCGATTCAGACTGAGTGGCTTTGTGTCTGGGAAGGTGCCATTTATCAAACCAGCTGACTAAGCAATACCAACACTCTCCTCTGCAGCGTCTCTGCTCCCCGACTGAGACCCACACGGCTCGCGCTGCCCAGAACCATGTCCCGAGGGAGGTCCCTACCCTTACCCAGTTGTACAGATGGGGAAATGAGGCCCAGACAATGCCGTGACTTACACAAGACCTGGCTCAGAGGCAGTACAAGAACTCAGCTCTCCTGAATCCCATGCCCAGCCACTGGCCATGGCACCATGGCATGTCCCAGGAGATGCAGGAGAAGAGGGTGACAGACAGGGGCGGCAAACGGGAGCTCTGAAAAGAGCATCAGAATTCAACTGGGAAGCTGCTGCATTTTCTTCAAACAGCCTATGTCCATACAGGCAGGAGCCCTGGAGGACTCGGGCTACGGGGCCAGAGCGCTGCCCCCACACTCACTCACAAATCATGAGTCTGGGCCCCAGAGGCAGGAGATTAAACAGTAATATTTCATTGGGCTTCCCTTTTCTGAGCAGGGGGTGGGGTGGGTGGGCGCTCACTGAATGGGGGGCCGAGGACGCAGCTTGCTGGGGAACCGCAGGCTAGGCGTAAACAGGCCCCTGGCATTGTCTGAGAGCAGAGGGAGGCTGTGAGGCTCGCACGTCGAGGGGGCATTGACCAGCTTTTAGAAAAGAGTAAGGGGAAACTCCTCCCCTGGGGGGATTCTCTCCCCTTCTCTCTGCTCCCCTTCCCTGGAGATCCCCCTTCTCTCTGCTTCCCCTCCCTGGGGATCCCCCTTCTCTCTGCTCCCTCTCCTCTCTGCTCCCCCTCCCTGGAGATCCCCCTTCTCTCTGCTCCCCCTCCCTGGGGATCCCCCTTTTCTCTGCTTCCCCTTCTCTCTGCTCCCCCTCCCTGGAGATCCCCCTTCTCTCTGCTCCCCCTCCTCTCTGCTCCCCCTCCCTGGAGATCCCCCTTCCCTCTGCTCCCCGTCCCTGGGGGATTTCACTGGGGAGAGCAGGAAGCAGCCTTTCCCCACACTGGGCTCAGTGGCAGCAGGGAGACTAGACAGAAGCCTCCTTTTAGAGCCTGATGCTGCAGCTCCCCCACCTGGGACAGGTTCCTGGGGGCAGGGGGGCAGCAGGGACCCCTGAGCCCCAGGCTGTGGCGTGGCTGTGTAGGCGCCGGTCGGGTGCCTGTGCTGCATCAGGGCCGAGCTCCCTGCTCAGCTCCCCCCACTCCGGGTCCCTGCTTGGTCTTGCTGGCTGCAGCAGGCAGCTGCGGGTGGGTGGGTCCCTTTGTGAGGCCTGGTCTACCCACGGAAAGCCAGGCTCTCTGCAAACCCACCCATCCCTGAGTAGTCTGGGCCAGGGAGCCCTGCCAACCGCCCCCCCAGCTTCGGAACAGATTGCAAAGCATGTGTATTTAATTCACACAGTGCAGAAACATCCTTAACACCAGGTTTGACAGTGAAAAGCCACCATACCCTGCCAGGGCTGGCATGATGCACTGCGATGTGCAGGAGGCCCACCTATCTACCCTTTGCCACGCCCTTTGGTGGCGTGTCCCCCTTGGGCTTGCTGAGGGGCGTGAGGGTGACAGAAGAGGGGAATGGGGACGGGAAGGAGCAGAAGGAGGAGAAAGAGCCCTGTGCGCTCCGCAGTGGTGCAGAGGAAATAGAGACAGGAGTGGAGCCATCACAAGTGACCCAAGGGTCCTGCTGAGCAGGGAGGGGACCGGCCTGTAGCCCTGAAGGCTGCAATGAAGTGGAGAGTGAGGTGGGAGAAGTAGTCATCAGCAGCAGTGAGAAAATGGGCGGGTGGGGCTATTTCCGTAACAGAGACCAGAGAAGTCACTTGGGATAATTCCCAAACCCTTAGCCTCAAACCCCAGCACAGCGGATTCTCTTTAATTCATTCCCCTGAAAGCAGACAGGGGCAGATGGCCATTTCCAGTCTGTGGAATAGCCCCGGATTCCTGCGAAGGGACAGTGTTACCAGAACAGACTAGCCTGTGAAAACAGCATTGTACTTGGTCTGTCGAGGTTCCACTGTCCAATGGAGAGAAAAGCACATTTACAAGGCCACGGGAAAATCCAAAACAGTAGCTCCCTCCAGGCACGTTGTGGGAGCAATGCCACCTTGAGCACCCTGTTAGTGCCTGCAGCGTAGATCACCCACCCCCAGACTGGGAACGATACTAAATACCCGCAACAGAAAATAGACTTTGATATAGGAGCTGCTCCCCCCCATCCCAGACAGTGGAAAAAACCCAACCCACACGCACACAGACACACACTCAAGCCGTCATCTGTACATCAAAGGCAATAAAACTCTGCCACATCTTTAATTTATTTGCTGCTGCTATGAGTTGATAATTCCACATTCACAGTGCAAAATAAATTCCTTTCATTGCTGTGTTCATGCTCCTTCCCCGAGGATCATGTACCTAGTTGGGGTCTGCAGGGCAGGACTGCACGGGGGGAATCATTCAACATTTTGGTTCTCAGAATGTCTCCTATACCACCCCCCAAATTCAACTCTTCTTTTGATGTCCCAGCAAGGGGATCTCGCGGGTCTGGAGCCAAACTGGGGCACTGGTGCGTCTGTCTGTGAGGTGGGCAGTACGATGCTCTAAGGTTTGTAAGTGACCAGCAGACACAGGGAGCGACTGAATGTCTGAGAGCAAGGGTTAAAGAGCCACTCCCATTGCTGGCTGTGAATTAGAAATGAGCCCCCGCCCGCTACCCCCACAATGATTCTTCACAAAAAATTCAGAAAATGAAAAAATTGGGGGTTTCTTGAAAAATCATTTTTCCAGCTTTTTGGCAACCAGTTTCCAAAGGGAGATGGGGGTGTTGGAAATTAATTTATTAATAAAAAACTGATTTTGACACCCCCCCCTTTTTTTTTTAATCAAAAAGATTTCCTGGGGAAAGCTGGTGGGACTTAGCTGTGCAGCAGTTGTGGCCCTGTGTCCTGTGTGCGAATCATTCACAACCCCTCCCTGATTCCCTTGACACGGACTACGATTCATGAGCATTCACCAGAGAGGGCCTATGAACAGACTCCAGGCTAGAGCGTGTCCCAAAACACATCGCTTTGACTCTTGGTTATTCATGCGACATTTTTGCTGAAGAATGTTTTGTGGTGAAATTTGTGAAATTTCTTGAGCATTGTATTGACTAAACCTCCAGCTTTCCACGTCCCGGTGAACAATGGACCGTGTGTCCTGACAGTGCAGCGAGCTTAGCGGGCAGGCCTGGAACAGCCGGGGACGGCTTTTCAGCTCATTCCACCAGCTGTCCCGCCTCTGCATCTCCACAAGGCACGTGTCTTTGGCTCTGCCATGAGCAGAAAGCTGGACCCAGATCCTCCTAGGTCCAGGAGTGTTCAGATCTTGGCTTTCCCAGACTGCAAGGCCAGAAAGGACTGTTATGATCTAATCTGACCTGCCGTGTAGCACGGGCTGCCGGATTCCAGTTCTGCTATTTATCTTCTTTCCCCGAGGCCCAGGCCCTGAATGTTCATCTCGATTTTGCACTGGGCCCCTCCCCCTGCCTTTCACTTTAATTCTACATTAATTTATTTTCCCTGTTTTTTTTTTTTCTAATTTTATTAAAAAAACTTGTTTATTCCCTTTTTTCCGCCTTTCTTTCCCTTCCTACGTGCTGCAGCTGCCTCTCCTGATGGCCGGGCGCTACCACAAAGCTGCTTGGCTCCTCTTTCCTTATTTAATAATTACCATCTCCTAGTCATCTTGCAGGGGCTTGGAAACCCACTTAATTCCACCACAGAACGGGTTAACTGCCAAGCTGCATTATTTTTTCTTACAAGTGATGTACAACTGTTTACGAGATAGGATTAGAAGAGGCATCTCCAAAAGCCAAGGCAGCACAGAACTTCAAAGCTTGGGGAAGGATGTATGTGCTAGAGGCGATCTGGTTCTGAAACAGGTTCTTAGCTCCACCCTTGCTTGACCTTTAAAATGTGCCAGCAGAGACCCTTTGCCTTGGTCTCCTCCTGTCTGCACTGGGATCTGGGCACTTCGAAAAAGGTGGCTTGGCTCACTGAGACCCAGGAGCTGCAAAGTGTGAGGTCAGGCTAAATGCCAATGCTGCATTTCCTGACATTGACCCTGCCTAGAATATACTACAGACACCCAAAGCAGGATGGGAGATTCCCTCCCCTAGCTTTCACTCCCTGGAGGGATGCTCACTATGGAGCCCTGTTGAGTTTTAGATAGGCAGGTTAGCCAGGTTTTAAGAGCAGGGGTTCTGGATTCCTGAGTTCTGTTCCTGGCTTTGTCCCGATCACTGTGTGACACTGGGCAAGTCTCAGCTTCCCTGTCTGTAAAATGGGGCAATAAATAGCAGAGGGTGATTTTGCACCCAAAAATATTCAATATTTAGTTCCAGGCCATTTGACAGCTCAGAAATGTCCCTCTGTCCAAATCATCCAGGCTTGTCCTGTGCACAGCACCCCCTGTGATAGGGCACTTGACAGACAATGATGGAGCCAAGGGCTCTGCACTGGCGATCTTGACTGGAAACACCTCGGGCCCCAATCCCACAAGCAGTTCTGCATATTTCTCACCGTGTTCATGCCTGTGGTCCCATGGATTTCCGTGGGACTACTCCCATGAGTAACGCTACACACACGACTGGGTGTTTCTTTAGATTGTAAAGAGCGGAGCATATTTTCCTATGTGGGTACAGCACCCACCACAAGCCCTGGGCAGACTGCGGCCTCCAACTTCTTCCGCCGAACACATAACAAACAGTAAATGACATTTCCGTCACATGAGAAAATATGAATTTGCTTATGTTTCAGTGTTAACATTGATCTTAGTCCCAATAAAAGTTCAGATTTTGAATTTCAAAATTTTGTTACTGACCTTTTTCTTGCAAACTTGGTCATTTCTGAGTGAAAATGGGCCACTTTCACTCAAATGGGTCTGAATCAATACAACATGAAATGTGGCAAGGTTTTTGAAAAATTGCCTTTTTTTCAAATTTGAAATGAAAAACCTCTCATTTTAAGAACTTTGATTTTCTGGCTTGCTCAGCCCTGTGACCATTGGAATGTCAGAGGTGTGATGCAAGTATCATACTTCCTTACCAGTCAGGGCACTGCGAGGGGCAAGGAGTGTTTATAAAGTGCTTTGAAATACTTACCATAAAATCATAGAATCTCAGGGTTGGAAGGGACCTCTGGAGGTCATCTAGTCCAACCCCCTGCTCAAAGCAGGACCAATCCCCAACTAAATCATCCCTGCCAGGACTCTCCCAACCTCTAAGGAAGGAGATTCCACCACCTCCCTAGGTAACCCATTCCAGTGCTTCACCAGCCTCCTAGTGAATAAGTTTTTCCTAATATCCAACCTAAACCTCCCCCACTGCAACTTGAGACCATTACTCCTTGTTCTGTCATCTGGTGCAACTGAGAACAGTCTAGATCCATCCTCTATGGAACCCCCTTTTAGGTAGTTGAAAGCAGCTATCAAATCCCCCCTTATTCTTCTCTTCTGCAGACTAAACAATCCCAGTCCCCTCAACCTCTCCTCATAAGTCATGTGCTCCAGACCCCTGATCATTTTTGTTGCCCTCCGCTGGACTCTTTCCAATTTTTCCACATCCTTCCTGTAGTGTGGGGCCCAAAACTGGACACAGTACTTCAGATGAGGCCTCACCAATGCCGAATAGAAAGGAATGATCATGTCCCTCGATCTGCTGGCAATGCCCCTACGTATACAGCCCAAAATGCCGTTAGCCTTCTTGGCAAAAAGGGCACACTGCTGACTCATATCCAGCTTCTCGTCCACTGTAACCTCTAGGTCCTTTTCTGCAGAACTGCTGCCTAGCCACTCGGTCCCTAGTCTGTAGCAGTGCATGGGATTCTTCCGTCCTAAGTGCAGGACTCTGCACTTATCCTTGTTGAACTTCATCAGGTTTCTTTTGGCCCAATCCTCTAATTTGTCTAGGTCCCTCTGTATCCAATCCCTACACTCCAGCATATCTACCACTCCTCCCAGTTTAGTGTCATTTGCAAATTTGCTGAGAGTTCAGTCCACGCCATCCTCCAGATTATTAATGAAGATATTGAACAAAACCAGCCCCAGGACCGACCCTTGGGGCACTCCGCTTGAAACGGGCTGCCAACTAGACATGGAGCCATTGATCATTACCCATTGAGTCTGATGATCTAGCCAGCTTTCTATCCACCTTATAGTCCATTCATCCAGCCCATACTTCTTTAACTTGCCGGCAAGAATACTGTGGGAGACCGTATCAAAAGCTTTGCTAAAGTCAAGGAATAACACGTCCACTGCTTTCCCCTCATCCACAGCGCCAGTTATCTCCTCATAGAAGGCAATTAGGTTAGTCAGGCATGACTTGCCCTTGGTGAATCCATGCTGACTGTTCCTGATCACTTTCCTCTGCTCTAAGTGCTTGAGAATTGATTCCTTGAGGACCTGCTCCATGATTTTTTCAGGGACTGAGGTGAGGCTGACTGGCCTGTAGTTCCCCGGATCCTCCTTCTTCCCTTTTTTAAAGATGGGCACTACATTAGCCTTTTTCCAGTCATCCGGGACCTCCCCCGATCACCATGAGTTTTCAAAGATAATGGCCAATGGCTCTGCAATCACATCCGCTAACTCCTTTAGCACCCTCGGATGCAGCGCATCCAGCCCCATGGACTTGTGCTCGTCCAGTTTTTCTAAATAGTCCCAAACCACTTCTTTCTCCACAGAGGGCTGGTCACCTCCTCCCCATGCTGTGCTGCCCAATGCAGTAATCTGGGAGCTGACCTTGTTTGTGAAGACAGAGGCAAAAAAAGCATTGAGTACATTAGCTTTTTCCACATCCTCTGTCACTAGATTGCCTCCCTCATTCAGTAAGGGGCTCACATTTTCCTTGACTTTCTTCTTGTTGCTCACATACCTGAAGAAACCCTTCTTGTTACTCTTAACATCTCTTGCTAGCTGCAACTCCAAGTGTGATTTGAACTTCCTGATTTCATTTCTGCATGCCTGAGCAATATTTTTATAGTCCTCCCTGGTCATTTGTCCAATCTTCCACTTCTTGTAAGCTTCTTTTTTGCGTTTAAGATCAGCAAGGATTTCGCTGTTAAGCCAAGCTGGTTGCCTGCCATATTTTTCTTTCTACAGATCGGGATGGTTTGTTCCTGCAACCTCAATAAGGATTCTTTAAAATACAGCCAGCTCTCCTGGACTCCTTTCCCTCTCATGTTATTCTCCCAGGGGATCCTGCCCATCAGTTCCCTGAGGGAGCCAAAGTCTGCTTTTCTGAAGTCCAGGGTCCGTATACTGCTGCTCTCCTTTCTTCCTTGTGTCAGGATCCTGAACTCGACCATCTCATGGTCACTGCCTCCCAGGTTCCCATCGACTTTTGCTTCCCCTACTAATTCTTCCCGGTTTGGATGGAAGGTGCTAACTGAATTATTATTATTTATATTCCAGTCGCACGCAGAGGGGACTCAACCAAGGACGTGGCCCCAGCACAGAATAGCACAATCCATTCCCCAAAAAGCTTGGACAAATAAACTGTTCATGCTAAAACCCATGAAATGTCCAGGACCGTGCCACAAACATGTTTCATAGAAACACGTCAGTTTCAACTAAACTTTCTCAGTTCCAGAGGGAATTACCGGTCAAAACAAGAGGCAGAGATCGCAGCGCACCCCAGGAGAGCCAAGAGCCTGGTGTTTAGGGTGCTCACCTGGGATGTGGAGACCTGAAGTCAAGTCCCTTTTTTTGAAAAAGGCCAACAAAGGACTTGAATGTGGGTCTCCTACATGCCAGCTGAGTGTCCAACTCACCAGGGTATTGGCTATTGCAGGCTCTTTCTCTAGTTTTTGCATGAAAAATGTGGAAAGGTCTCAGGGTGGGGTTGTGTCACTTTGTAACAAAAACAAATTTCAAAATTAAATTATTTTGCAAATCAGAATTCTTGTTTTTTGGCCACTCCTAGCCACTGGTCACTACGCAGAAAAATAACATGACTCCATGGTCCAATGTGATGCCCTCAGAACTGACAAGGTTTGGGAATCAGGTTTTCTCAACTGACTTTAGCTGTTTGCAGGCTCTCTCCAAGGTTCTTTGGATGGCCAGTCCAACTGAGTCCTGCATGTGCTTCTTGGAGCTGCCAGGGGAGGGAGGAAGCAGGGTCAGCCATTACCAAGCACCTGTTATGTAACAGCTATGGAATCATCCTTACCTCTAGCTGGAGCTGAGTGGGTATCAACAAGCTCAGAGGTTCAGTTGAGTTCAGCATCTAAAAGTTCAGGCTGTAATCACAAACAGAGCCAAAGAACAGATCTCCTTTGAATCATGGATGGGCTGAGAGTCTCACAAGATCAGGCTTCCTTGTGAGGGGGTTATACTCCCGAGTTTTGGTTGGATGGAAAATTCCTCAAGACTAGCCTCCCTGATGGTATATCTGTGTCTTGCCCTGATCCAGAGAATGAAGAAGAGGGGTGCGTGGAACCTCATAAACAAGAGAACGTAACTAAACTTTACAAGGATTTAAAAACTTTTGGATTTGTTTCAAATCCCACTTTACTCAAACTACTTTGTACATTCCTAACCCAAAACACTAACCTTAACCCAGCCCTAACTCCAGCTCTATCCTTAGCCCAACCCTAACCCCAACTCTAACCTTAACTTGAACCTTAACCCAACCCTAACTCCACCTGTAACCTTAACCCTTAACCCAGCCCTAACCTCAACTGTAACCTTAACTCTAATCTTAACCCAACCCTAACCCCACCTCTAACCTTAACCCTTAACCCAGCCCTAACCCCAACTGTAACCTTAACTCTAACCTTAATCCAACCCTAATCCCAGCTCTAACCTTAAATAAAACCTTAAACCAAACATAAACTCAACTCTGACCTTAAACCAAATCTAACCCTAATCTTAAATCTGATTCTAACCCTGTTACCTGAATCTAAATCCCAACTGTAACCTCAACTCTAACCATAACCCAACTCTAACCCTCATTTTATACCCAATTCTAACCCTTACCATAAGGCTTTGTCTAAATAAGGCTAAAGATCAGGTTTAGCTTGGGCTTTGTTAACAGTACTTAGCTGAATGCGACCTAAGCTCAATCACTTTTCTGAGTGCCAATTGAGTTATAATGCAGGTAGAAACCTAGGTCATGACTTAGAGTTAACTTAGCCTGACTTAAACATGACCACTCTTCCTAGTCTAGGCGATCCTCAGATCATGTTAGTTAGAATGAGTTAGCAAGGACCTTGTCTACATAGGAAAGCTAAGGTATGAATTTAAACCTATAAAGGTTTATAATGCCCAATGGGGACGCTCTTATTCTGTGTAAGAATGCCCTTTTCTGGTTTAGGTTATGTTATTGGGGGGGGTGGGTGGGTGTTAAGTTAAACCCCAAACTGGCATTTTTCTACAGAATAAGTGTGTCCACACAGGACATTATACAAAGTATAACTGGGGCAGTACAATGATATCAGTTTAACCAGTAAAACTTTCCCACACAGACAAGTTCTTAGCTAGCTCATGTTCACTCAGCACACACTTTTCCTGGTCCAGACAAAGCCGAGGGTAGACAAGGCAGTGTGTAAAACTTCACTGGTGCCGAACTGGCAGAGTGAAAGCCTCAACGCCCCAACAGGGCTCACCTTGACTAGCTGGTAGGCGTTTACCGTGCAGCCTGCCTGCCGACACGGGGGTTTAAAATGTGTGAGTTGACATGTTAGCTCACATGGTTTAAAAATACATCTGTTATCCCAGTGTGGGCAGCCGTGGCCCAGCCGCTACCCTAGCCAGACCTTTGTTCTAGCCTGAACGGTAGCCCCTCCTGTGCGCTCTCAGCATCACAGTCCCCCAGCCAGCGCTCAGGTGCACCGGGGATGTGCTGCTGCAGCTCCCACTCACACTAGGGCAGCAGGCAGCAGCTCCTGCAGATGAGTCAGAGCGGAACAGCCCCTTACTGAGCCGGTCAGAGCCCTGCTAAGTTTTCCAGCTAGAAGTTGCTCTGCGAAGCTCTTTCCACGCTGGGAGACACAAGTTTCCTGCTTTCCACTCAGCCCGCTCCTCCCCAGACCAACAAACCCCGCCATGCATCCTCCCAGGGACAGCGACTGTTGGGAGCAGCTGCAATGCCTGTGCCCTGGCAATGGGCAGGCCCTGCTAGGCCTGACATCCCTCGGCATGGCCAGAGGTGGGATCTCCTACCAAACCCTCCCTGGTGGCTCTTGTGAGCAGTGCGAAGGGGTGATATCCCGCACACCAGCCTCTCAAGTCTCCACCCCTCTCTGCAGAACACCTTGGAACCTGCCTTTGTTGCACTGGGCCAGCGTCGCCTGTTGCTGAATGGAGCCGGAGGCTGTGCCAGTGACCCCTGACATTAACCTAATTGTTTCCTCTCTTTGACTAGATGCACCACAAAGCCAGCAAAGGGATCAAATGAAATGTGAGTGGCAGCAGAACAGCTTTGGAACGTTGATTAGATTTGAAAATACCACATTTAAATATCTTAGCATTTGTGGGGATTAGCAGAGAGAGAGAGAGATGGGGGAGATGGAGAGGGAGGGGGGAAGAGACAGACACAGCCTCTCCAAATCCCCAGGCAAGGGGCCTTCATTGTCTGTGCTCCTGGCCTGTGCTTGCCCGCAGCCTTGCCTCTGGGTATCAGCCCTGTGTGGTGACACATTCCCGGGACGTTGGGATGCAGTCAGGTCAGGTGGGGACGACCAGGAAAGCCTCTGAAGACTTCCGTTGCCAGAGATTCATCCAAGGTTTACTGTATCCACATCCAAACCAGTCTCTCCTGCGCTGCCACCACCAGGCCCCTGCCCACAAAGGCAAGCTCGTAAATGTCACCCAGCATCAGTTATCTTCATGCTACACAGTGAAGTACAAACAGCAATCTCAGGCCATAAATGGGAAAGAAAACTGCAGTCCCAGCAGGGGTCTGGGTCTGGAAAATAATAATAATTAATAATACTTCTAATAATAGTATACGTTACACATCAACCTATCTGCTGCGTTTATAGAGCGCCGATCCCCATATGGTCTATAGCACCTGTCATTCAAGGCTCTCGAAGCACTTTACAAACACGCTCACCACACTCCTTTGAGGCGTCTTCAGAGTCTTCTCCCGAGAGCAAACAGGGGAAACTGAGGCCCAGAGCGGTGAAGCCACAGGGAGACAGTGGCAGTGCTGGAAGCAGACCTCAGCAAGCCTGCTACTCTGAGCACCAGACACCTCCCCTCAAAGCATGCAGGTGGGATGGTGTGTGGCTAGAAGGAAGGGTCCAGTGCGGTGTATGTCTTGTGTATAAGTGTGTATGTGTGCGTGTGTGCGTGAAAGAGAAGAGGGTGGGATTCTAAGCAGAGCCAGGGGAATAATGGGAGACTGTATTTGCGACTAGTTACTCAGTGGAGTACGCCAACCTTCACGATGAATGTCATTGGCAAGAATGTTTTGGCCCGTTTGAATTCTGCGTGGTTTCGCGGATGCTGGAGGCATGTGGCTAACTAGATGCTCCAGGCACGGCCGCCTGGTTCCTGCAGGCCCTAGCGCAGGACACAGCAGGGAGGACAGGGCGGCTGGCCTCCAGCACAACTGAGAGCCAAGGCTACTTGTGATGCTGGTAAGGGTAAGTGTTGTTGGCTGAGGAGGCGTGAGTCAGCCCCCTGCAGGCTTCCCTTCCCGTGTAGGCCAAGGGAGGAAGGGGCGAGGTCGGTCTGTCAGAGGAGCCCCAGGGTTCCAGCCTGAGCTTCGTCACTTAGCTGGGTGCTCCCCACTCATGCCCCCCTCCCGTGGGAGCAGCCTGGCGGCAGAGGCCTCAGCAATGCAAGTCAGGGGGCGCTGCGCTCCCCGTCCTGCTCAGCCCGTGCCTACTTGGGCAGCGCGTGAGCAGCGCTCTGTCCGCAGCAGTGCTGTGCAGGACCAGAGCCACAGGAGTGAGCTTGCAATGATGTCACTGTAATAAGCACACACACTTGAAAGATGCCCAGAAAGCCGGCCAGCGTTCCACATCTGCGAAACATCTGTCTCTAATCACAGTGACACAAACAGCGTAAAGGAAGAGAAATAGAAATTCCTGCTGAGCCATTCCTGTGCATTCCAGCTCCCTGAGCTCAGCCTCAGCTGGGACTGGAGACCAGTCGCTACCCAGAGCCAACCGCAGCCGCCTCCTTCCAAACCTCCTCCAGCCAGACGTGTTCCAGGAAGGGTGATGTGAGATGCCGAGGGAAAGCAGAAGCGGTGGGGTGATGCAGGGAGGGGATCAGACTTTGAGAGGATCCTTCGTGGTAGCAAAGCACAAACTACAGCAGCAACCCCAACGTGCGGCCAGTGCTGGGGACAGGATTCTGTGAAACGGGCTTGGGACCGATTCTCACAGTGACAGTAGAGGGAATGGCTGTGTCAGCCTGCGGGCACGGTCATTCTGCTTCAATCCAGGAGGATCCTGGGGCCTTTGTGTACATCCCCAGCCTGCATCTGCACCCGCTTCACACCCAGGTACCCGGCAAAGTCTGCTCCGTGGTGCCAGTGTCCTGGCTCTTTCCCTCTGCACCCTGTGCCTGTGATCGGGTGGGGCGGAGGAAGGGACGAACAGCTTAGCCTTGAACGAATGCCCTCAGCAGAGGCCCCAGCTGGGCTCTGGAATTCACTTCCATGACTGGGCTGACAAAGCCCCAGTGCAGGTAGCTCCAGGGCACAATGCAAGGCTCAGCTCTTTGCTCAAGCTATTGCCAGTGTGTGTGTGCGTGTTCGTGTGTGTGTTCACGTGTGTGCGTGTGTTCGTGTGTGTGTGTGTTCACGTGTGCGTGCACATGCTAGTCTTAGGGGGAGTCTATTCACAGCTGACACTGATCAGTCGCTTGTTCATTCTGGGCTCAATTCTTCCCTCATTTATACCCATGTAGCGTTGCATCTGGAGGCAGCCTGGTCCAGCATCAGACTGGAACTCAGGAAACTGGATTCTACACTGGTCCCCCATGTGACCGAGGGAAAGTCACCGCGCCGCTCAGTGCCTCGGTTTCCCCATCTGTACAAGGGCTAATGCTACTCGCCTTTTTTGCAAAGTGCTTTGAGACTGTGGGATAAAAAGGGCTGCATGAGCGCGGCCCCTGCACAGCTGGCAATACCGGGGGTGAGGGGGGGGTGTTTCAAAATGGCCCTATGGAGGGGGTAAAGCCAGGGCTGCCTCAGAGCTGATTCCCTTCCCCGGGAAACTGGACATTTGGTTTTGTTCCGAAAGACTTCTAAATATCTGTTAATTATACAAATGTATCAGGCTAGCCTGTGACTGCGGCAATGAAATGGGTTGGTCAAAACGGTTCCTTCGGACACTTGTCCATCAAACATTTCTTCAGAATCCATGTGCCCCAAAACAGCTAGATTTTGATGGGCCTGCGTTTTCCACTGGTAGATGTGCAGGTGCCGAAGGGAGCTCTCTGTGGGTCGCTCCCTTCAGCACCTGCACTTAGAGATGGGCGACAGGTTTTAAATGCGACCCGGCTGGCGAGCTCACCCACAAGTTCTGGGCTGAATGCAGGGGTCACTGGATGAGGTTTGCTCTCTTGCGTTGTACAGCAGCCAGATTAGTTTAGAACAATGGGCCCTTCTGGGCTTAGAATCTGTGCTTCTAGGAAGGCTGCAGACTCCCAGAACGTGGGTGGATGTGCTTAGCCCATTTCCAGCAGGGCAGAAGTCTAAGGTGGAAAAGCCCCGTGGGGTCTCATCTGGCCCAGCCAGTGCAGGATTGTTCCCGTATACGCAGGGGGTGCACAGCAGGCTGGACATGCTGCATTAGCATCATGCAGACGCGTGATTTATTTGCAGTGTGCACTGATTTGCTCACACTGCAGCCACGAGGTTTGTAACCATAGACGTGGATTTAAACCCCCTTGCCACTGGTCCCAAATTCAGGCTCAAGCCCAGGGTGCTGCTTTGCACCCACAGCTTCACTGGGGTCTGAAGATGATCCAGATTTGGCCCTTAGACCTGTGCTGCCCTGGTAGGACCTGTCTCTGGGGACCTGCCATTCCTAGCGCTAATAAGTATCTGATCCCAAATTCACCTGCCAACGCCTGCCAAGGTAGAGCATGGAATTGTGGAGCCTCCTGCCTTACCCACGAGATGGCCCCGCTCTCTGGAGCTGGGGGAGTCTGCTGAAGAAACTGGCCACTAAGGTCACCTGAAAACGGTACAATATAATGTGAGTGGCAAGGTGGGGAGGGAATAGCTTTTATTGGACCAACCTGTGTTGTGAGAGAGACAAGCTACACACAGAGCTCTTCTTCTTCAGGTCAACAACAGCTTGCTACAATATGTGTGTCAAGGGAGAGACAGCCTCCTGCAGGCAGTCAGGGGTGGGAGGGCATCTGGAAACGGGGATGATGCATGTGTGCAGGTCTGTGTGTGCGCGTGTGAATGTGTTAGCAAGGCTCTGTGTGATTGTCAGTGTCTGTGTGTTTGTGTGTGTGCCCCGTCTCTGGAGTGTATCGGGGTGTGCGTGTGTGTCTGTACTCGCTTGTCTGTGTTTGTGCATACTCATAATGTGTGTGTCTCAGTGTGCAGGTTTGTGTGTGTCCACATTTATCAGCATGCACGTGTGTGTGTGCATGGGGTGTGCATGTGTGTGCGCGCGCATGCGTACACGCACATTTACCAGCATGCCTATGTGTGGGTAAGGGCATGCATGCCTCTACAGGCTGCGGATGTGGGTATATTTATGCGTGTGGATCTGTGTGTGCACATGTGTGTGCAGAGTACATGACAAGGATGTGCCTCCATCTGTCTGCCTGCATGTAAAACGTCTCCAGCCTCCGAAACTGCCAGGCCTCTGATCGTGACAGCGCATAGAGCCACTGCAGCTGGTTACATGGGGCTGGGGGAGGGAGGCAGGAGCTGATGCTTGACTTGAAATAGGAAGGTCTGAGGCAGCCCCTGCCACCCCCTGGCTCTCGAGTGGCCCCAGCTGCTTTGGCCCTGGCTGGCCCAGGCGCGAGGGCTGAGGCCCAGGCAGAGGCATTCCCAGCGAGAGGGAGATGAAGGAGTTCTCAAGGCTGGGCGGGGGAGCGCCGGGCAGGCAGCAGAGTGGATTTCTGCTTGAGTGGGTATTATACCGTCGATTTGAAGAGACAGATGACGGCAGTGGCAGAGGAGGCAATAATTGAAAGCACCATGAAACATTAATGAATGCCCAGGGACTGGATCAGGAGTTGTTAAAGCTCACTTCCCTCTCTCTGCCTCGTTCGCTTTTTAAAGTCAAAATTGTTCCACTGCCCTCTAGGCGAGGGGATTTTTTTTTTTTTCATTTAAAGACACAGGAGCCCACAAAAGGAGCCTTTGCTTGTCAGTGAATGGCATCTCGGCCCTGATGGCTCCTCGGCGAGGGGCCTGATCAGACAGTGAACTGAACAGATGATTACTTCAAAATAATGACGAGCATTTGCATCCATAATCAACAAGTTCTTACCGTGCGTTCGTACAGCAGGGAATGAGCGTGAGCAAAGAACAGGGATGGGAAGTCACGATACCAAGGTAATCGGTGCAGGATAGATAGATACAGTGTATGGGGATAGATAGATAGATAGATAGATAGATAGATAGATAGATAGATAGATAGAGGGGGTGTATGGGGATAGATAGATAGATAGATAGATAGATAGATAGATAGATGGGGTGTATGGGGATAGATAGAAAGATAGATAGATAGATAGATAAGAAGGAAGAGGATGGAAGGTCACAGATAGATACTATGGTAATGAGTGCAGGATAGATAGATGGATGGATGGACAGATGTCACCAATTGTCCACAAGACAATAGTTTCTTGGACCGAAGCTGCCTTTTCCTGTGTGCGTGTCAGTGTGCGAGGCAGTGCGGCTGACTCTAGAGGAATGCTGAGGGGATTGGGTGCCAGGGCTCCTGGGTTCTAGCCCTTGCTCTACCATTGAGCTGCTTGCACTTGGGCAGGTCCTTTCCATCCCTGTGCCCGCTATGCCCATGTACCATGCAGATAACAGGCACTAACCTGGCCAGCGGGGTTTGAGGCTCACTAGGGGAGGCCTGTCACTTGGTCTTGTTGCTCAGCACTGAGAGGTGGGTAGAGAGGGCACCTGGACACCGTCAGGCGATGTCACACCGGCAGGGCGAGCCGCTCACGGGTGCTGCAAGTGCTGCTTCTCCTGTCTCCACCTGGAGGTTCCTTTGGAGCTGGGGGCACCAATCTCTCAGCACAGCTGGCGCTGGGACAGGGCTGTCACTCACATCATGGTGCACCAGGACATGCCCGGCCTTGTATGGTGGGGTACGTGGCATGGCTGGACAGCAGACATAGTATTTGCTACTCAGGGGCAGCGAGTCTGGGAGGAACTGACACCCCTCACCCCAAAGAGGGGAGGGCAGGGTGGAGAGAGACAGGGAGCCCTCCCTTTCCAGCAGCCAGGAGGGAGGGGGTATTTTGATGGTACCCTCACTGATGACATACAGAGCAGAACTCCCACAGGTACCAGGGGCAGCTCACAGCTGCACAGCAAGGTGTGTTCCCACCATCACCCAGCAAGCGGGGAGGGAAGGACGGGGAACTCGGGCTCTCCCCGTTAGCAATGGAGCCAAGTACAGCCCAGATTAGCACAAGGGGGCTGGAGTCAGGCTGCCTCCCCCTGGGACCTTGGGCTTGTCCCTGCACCACTCCCTGACTCAGAGGAGCTGCGTCTATAACGGCTTTGCCAGGACGTTCCTCTCTGGGTGCTTGTCAAGTCCTGTGAGATCACTTGATGGAAAGTGGTAAAGAAATGCAAAGCTGGAGTGTTAGAACTAAGGCAGCCAGAGTTCGAGTGAGGAGAAATTCCTCTCAGTCCTGGCTTTCCAACTCCAGCTCAGCCCTGCAGAGCCAAGGGCCATCTCCCATTGAACAGCCATACCAAGTGTCCCACAATACAAGGTGGGGACGATTGGGAAAGTCTCCCCCTCCTGACGACCAGGCTTCTGAGGAACCATTCCCAGGCCTCAGCCGGCTCCACCTAGAACCAGGCTCCTGGGCTAATGAGGGGCGCTGTCCGCTCACGGCTCTCTCATTCCTCTCTTGCAAACCGGCCCATATGGATTCCCAGCAGTGCACAGAGGCCTTTTGAGCCTCACTCGATTGGCAGAAGTCTCTGGGTTCCACCGAAGGTGGAGCTGTAAAAAGGAGTGGTTGAAACAGACCAAGCCCGTCTTGTCCCTCTGCAGTGGCCTGCACTATGTACGGCATTTTGAGATGGGGCCACCTTCCACCCCTTCCCTTCTCTGCTTGGGAATTAGAAATCCCCAGAGCAGAAAGACCAGCGCGTCACCACTAGCAGGGCCCCTCGCCAGATGCTTCAGAGGAAGGCGTTTGCCTGCAAAGTGTCAATAATGATTAAATTCACAATTATTAAAGTAACAAAAATTATCATTGTTAATAATGATAATAGGTGAAACGTGAGCTAAACTTTTACCACAGTGATGGGAGCTATTGGTGTCCCAGTGATGGGAGCTATGCTATAAATTAGTGCTGTCACCGCCCTTCTCTGTGACTGCTGCTGCTGGTTATACAGCCCAGAATCACACCGGTTTGTTGCTTAGGTCCAGATCTCAGAGGTATTTAGGCACCTAACTCCCACTGATTTCTATTCCTCCAGGTCAGGTCACTCTCTGCTCCAGGGGGAATGGATCAGCGTTCATGTCACGCTCCCCATCAGTACCTGGCCCAGGCTGGGGAAGCTAATGGTCCAACTAGTGAACCAAATTCAGTACCACCTGAGGCACGTTGCACATACGCTAAGAAGAAGACTCTCTGCTCCCCAAGACTCACCCTGAAGATTTGTCCTTCTCCAGGGGGACTAGCTGCATTTTTCCAGCTGAAGCATTTTTGGGGGGAAGTTCCATTGGATTATTTTTCTGCCCTCGTTCGCAGCTCCTCCCACTTCCTGCCATCCGCTAATGTAACTGGCTGTTTGCCCCAGGCAGCCTAAAGTCTGCGTGTCCATGTGCAGGGTGATGTCTGTTCTCTCCACCTCTGGGGGCTGGAGCAGTGCACATGTCAGGGGGTGGATCAGTTTCATAGTCCCCGACTGCCAGTCCATCCCCCCCAGGGCAGAGGCTGGTGGTGCTAGGAAGCGAGGAGCTGGGGTGAGCGTCCCGTCTGTGCTGAAAGAGAAGCTGTTATGGAATGGAGACATATTAACAGAAACCTTCACTTCTCAGGCAAAACAAATGACCTAGATGTGAAGAGTCCTTGATAGTTGCTGGTCTTCTGCAGCTCGGAGGGCCAGAGAGACGGGGCGAGTCCAGAGCAGTCCGTGTGCGCAGAGAGTGCTGCTAGAATCAGAGTGTCTAACCCACCGCCCTGGGCGCGAGTGCAGGACAGTCCCCAGCAGAGGGGCGTGAACAGTTTCTAACAGTCAACGTTGCTTCTTTCCCTGTTGGCAATTTGCCCACAAGCAGATGACGACTTCCTTGCCTTTGCTTGCTATCCAAAGTCACTGCTTGACTCATTTCATCCTGGCCTGTAGCTCGTTTGGGAGCCCACCGTGTTGAAATGTTGAGCTGTTCTGATTGGACACATCGGTCACATGGCTAGGCGGGGGCTCTGCTGCGCCCCCCTCTAGGTTACAGATTTATGGGCAGCTTGTCTCCAGGGTGCCTACGACAAGTCCCCTCATTCTCTCCCCCCGGTGAGGTGATGCGACCCTCTCTGGTTCCTGGTGAGAAGGCTCAGCCTAGCAAGGCCATACAAAGGAGAGGCAGGGCCATTGGTGTTTTGCCAAAAAGGTGGGGTGGGACCCCTAGTGGGGTGCAGAGGAACGTGCGGGGTAGGGGGGGAGTGGCAATGCCAGCCCTGCACTGGAGGGAAGGCTAGGGAGAGCGGCTCGGGCTGGACGGCCCCATGCGGGGGCAGGGGGTCTCAGGCCGGCCCTGAACCCGGGAGGGAGAGGGGGCCTCACGTGGCTTCACGCACGGGCGGGCGGCAGGGGTTCTCAGGTTGGCCCTGCACACGGGGAGCAGTGGAGGGCCTCAGGCCGGCCCATGGGGTGTCCCGTTTTCCCTTTGGGAAAATATGGTCACCCTACTAAACTGGATCCCCCCCCATTAGAGCTTGTGGAGACGGCTCTGCTCCCATCCCCAGTGTCCCATTCACAATCACGTGGCCTCCCATTGGCAGCCCCGGCAGCTGCTTCCCCAGAACACCAGGAGTGTATTTTTAGCGGCCGTAGAGCGATAAGTGTGCTGACCTTTCTGAACAGAGCGAATCGCACCAGCTGCTTTGGCTCCTCCCTCCAGCTCCATCCACAACTGCCGGTTTCTCTCTGCGGGCAAGAGCCAGCCCCTCGCTCACCCCCTGAAAGTGTTCCACACGCCAGTCTGGGAACTTGGGCTCTGCCACTGGCACTCCGGGAGGCCGAGTTTTCCATGGTGCAAGGGATGTCCCTGTAGCCCTGACAGGTCACAACACGCTTCTTGCAGACTTGTTTATTCCTTCCTTCTAGGGTTGCTATCGTGAGACCAGCTAAAGCTGGTAGAAATGTGTTAAAACCTTGGAGAGCAGCCTGGAACAGCAGGCTTCAACAGCAACACAGCACTGATCCCTGGCCGGAGAGGTCGGTGAACGATAGGGTGCTAAATCATGCCGTGTGTTGTCTGTCAGAGGGCCGGGGGTTAATCAGAATGGTAATCGGAAGGATGTGATTTTTATGGTCCAGGAGCTTAAGTCCTCCCTTGGAGAGAGTCGCTCTGGCAGACCAGTCCATATGCTCTCTGGATTCCAAGCAGGGCCCCGCCCCAGCAGTCAGAGCGAAAGCCCTCTGATCCCTGCTGAGCCTGCTCCGCTCAGGAGGGAGCTACCCAGGCGCTCCTGCACACTGCAGAGCAGAGGAGCGTTTGAAGTTGGTCTGTGCAGCTGTAGATTTATTCAGGTTTTTTTTTAAAGGATGTAATTTAGTCAGAGAGAGAAGGAGCCTTATTAAGCCGCTGCAGCCTCTCTCTCTGCTGAGGCTTTGCTAAATTCTGCAAGCCACATTTAGAGCATTTCTTTGAGCTCCTTCCAGCTGACAAGCTTGGGGGATGGGAGTGGAAGTTCCTCTGGCTGCTTCGCTGCCTGACTCCCTAGCTATCTGTTTCCCACAGGCTGCCTCCTCTCTGCTCAAGAGGCCGCTGCATGTGCTCTTCCTCCAGCACCTGCTGGCCGATGAGGAATGGAGCTGCTGGAGAGGCCCAGGGGGAGATAACACAGGGACAGAGAAGCTCAGTGCTGGAGCAGTAAGGAGGATGCCCTGAATTCCTGGCATTGCATCTCAGGGCATCCATGTGGCTACATAGCTCCTGCCAGGAGCTGAGTTCCAGCACCCACCCAGGACAGGGGACAAGACATTTCCAAGCGTGCTGCGGCTCCAGACTGAAATGCAGTTAGAGAATGAGCTGAGTTTTTTGTCAGGCTTCAGGATCTGGAATAATGACCATATCTGTCCTTAAGAACATAAGAACGGCCGTACTGGGCCAGACCAAAGGTCCATCCAGCCCAGTATCCTGTCTACCAACAGTGGCCAATGCCAGGTGCCCCAGAGAGAGTGAACAGAACAGGTAATGATCAAGTGATCTCTCTCCTGCCATCCATCTCCATCCTCTGACAAACAGAGGCTAAGGACACCATTCCTTACCCATCCTGGCTAATAGCCATTAATGGACTTAACCTTCATGAATTTATCCAGTTCTCTTTTAAACGGTGTTATAGTCCTAGCCTTCACAACCTCCTCAGGCAAGGAGTTCCACAGGTTGACTGGGCGCTGTGTGAAGAACGTCCTTTTATTTGTTTTAAACCTGCTGCCCATTAATTTCATTTGGTGACCCCTAGTTCTTATATTATGGGAACAAGGAAATAACTTTTCCTTATCCACTTTCTCCACACCACTCATGATTTTATAGACCTCTGTCATATCCCCCCTTAGTCTCCTCTTTTCCAAGCTGAAGAGTCCTAGCCTCTTTAATCTCTCCTGATATGGGGCCCGTTCCAAACCCCTAATCGTTTTAGTTGCCCTTCTCTGAACCTTTTCTAATGCCAGTATATCTTTTTTGAGATGAGCAGACCACATTTGTATGCAGTATTCAAGACGTGGGCGTACCATCGATTTATATAAGGGCAATAAGATATTCTCTGTCTTATTCTCTATCCCCTTTTTTAATGATTCCTAACATCCTGTTTGCTTTTTTGACCACCTCTGCACACTGCGTGGACGTCTTCAGAGAACTATCCACAATGACTCCAAGATCTCTTTTCTGATTAGTTGTAGCTAAATTAGCCCCCATCATATTGTATGTATAGTTGGGGTTATTTTTTCCAATGTGCATTACTTTACATCCACATTAAATTTCATTTGCCATTTTGTTGCCCAATCACTTAGTTTTGTGAGATCTTTTTGAAGTTCTTCACAGTCTGCTTTGGTCTTAACTATCTTGAGCAGTTTAGTATCGTCTGCAAACTTTGCCACCTCACTGTTTACCCCTTTCTCTAGATCATTTATGAATAAGTTGAATAGGATTGGTCCTAGGACTGACCCTTGGGGAACACCCTAGTTACCCCTCTCCATACTGAAAATTTATCATTGATTCCTACCCTTTGTTCCCTGTCTTTTAACCAGTTCTCAATCCATGAAAGGATCTTCACTTTTATCCCATGACAACTTAATTTACGTAAGAGCCTTTCGTGAGGGACCTTGTCAAAAGCTTTCTGGAAATCTAAGTACACTATCAGGGGGTAGCCGTGGTAGTCTGTATCCACAAAAACAACAAGGAGTCCGGTGGCATCTTAAAGACTAACAGATTTATTCTGAAGAAGTGGGCTTTTTACCCATGAAAGCTTATGCCCAAATAAATCTGTTAGTCTTTAAGGCGCCACTGGACTCCTTGTTGTTTAAGTACACTATGGCCACTGGATCCCCCTTGTCCACATGTTTGTTGACCCCTTTGAAGAACTCTAATAGATTAGTAAGACACAATTTCTCCTTACAGAAACCATGTTGACTTTTGCCAAACAATTTATATTCTTCTATGTGTCTGACAATTTTATTCTTTACTATTGTTTCAACTAATTTGCCTGGTACTGACGTTAGACTTATCGGTCTGTAATTGCCAGGATCACCTCTAGAGCCCTTTTTAAATATTGGCGTTGCATTAGCTATCTTCCACTCATTGGGTACAGAAGCCGATTTAAAGGACAGGTTACAAACCTGTCCTTGGGTACTGCTTGACCCCGCTGGATACACACGGAGCCAAAAGGCAGCCACTTCAGGGAAGAAGCACAGCAGCTGTTTACGGGTTGTTTAAATACCCCTGGGAGGACTTTGTCCAGGACACCAGTCAACACTCCAGCTCTTGCCAGATAATCTTTACCAATGTCAAACAGTCAGGCCCTTGTTTTCCACCTCCCCCAGACCAGGGCACTGCAATATACATGGCTGGAATGAGTAGAAAGGGGATTGGAGCTAGCTGAAAACCTTCCGTTACAACTGTTTTGAATACAAAATTGGATTTTCAACTAAAATTTTCCAAGAAAAGTGTCGGCTTTCGGTGGAAAATGTTGAGTTTTTGTCCAAAACCTTTTAGTCAAAAACTGAAAAAAAATTCACTTTTCAGATTTTCGATGAAAACATAAGAGGTTCCATGAAAAGAAAAGCCCCTTTTCCAGCCAGCTGCAGAGGGGATTTCTCATCAGGCAGCTGGAGCCAGAGAGATGCTGCAGTTCCTTCCGGCTCCCAGACCATCAAACGCTGAGAGCAGTACGTGCTGTCTACTACTTGCTGACATCAGGTTGTAGCTCAGAGTCAGTTACCAACTCACCATCACCCCTTCTGGCAGCATGGGGATGCACCTGGGAAGTCTACCCTCCAAGGAGAACAAGGCTCAAGCCTGGGAGCGGTTAAGGGTCAGTGCACAGGCTGACACAGCTGTAGGCAGAGCTAATGGCTTTAGTCTCACCTGTCAGTGCTGGTGTTCAGCCATCTCCTGGTGCCTCCTCTCAGTGATCTCTCCCAGTGCTGTCCAGCCGCCAGGGGAGGTGCAGCAGAGTGATGTACACCCGCCAGCCTGGGGAGTGCAGGGAGCTCCCCCGGGAGCTGAAACAGCAGGGGTCCAGCAGGGGCTCTCAGAGCAGCCCAGTGCAGTATCCTACCTCAAAGATCGCTGGCCAAGTGTGCACTGCTGTGTGAAGGGCAGGAGTGGAATTCCTTCCTGACCCCGCTAGGGATCAGCTGCAGCCCCGTAGCCTGGCATTCAGTTACATTTCGCCATGGCCTCCCCTTGGCACATACCCCCTGGACCCGCTTTGTACCTGGCTGCCAGTTCTGGGCCCCTGTCCCTCATGCAGCCCCGAGTCCTGCAGTGCAGGCAGTGCCAGCCCATTCATTCAATACAGGTAGTTGGGTGTGTGTGTGTGTGTGTGACCAATCCCACTGGGGCCTTCATAACCTTCAATCCCTCATTCACAGCCCCTCAGAGCCGACTCCAGTCCCTCCACATGTGTCTGACGAAGTGGGGATTCACCCACGAAAGCTTATGCTCCAATACGTCTGTTAGTCTATAAGGTGCCACAGGACTCTTTGTCACTTTTTACAGATCCAGACTATCACGGCTACCCCTCTGATTCCAGTCTCTCCAGTTTCCTGCAGGCTTTCGCGCTATATACCAAAGGCCTGGTTCCCTGCTCCCACCGGGGAAATCCCATCGATACCACTGGAGCTGCTCCTGCTTCACACGGGGCTCAGAGGGGAGACTGAGGCCGAGCCACCTCTCTCATCAGCACCGATCTCGGGATCGTCTGACTCAGCTCTGGGCCCCAGTCTGATCTCCCTTGCACTGGCCTCACCCCAGCACGACTCCAGTGACCTCTGCAGAGTTTCTCCTGGTTGACCCTGGTGCCGGGGGACCAGAAGCAGCCCCTGCACTTTTCAGGGGAAGGTGGTAGGTTTTGCACTCAGACTAGGCTGGTCACTGCCCATGTTTCTTGTCCCTCTTCCAATTCTCCCTGGCCGCTTCCTCCCCTGGGGGAATCTCATCTAGCTTCCACCCATGCGCAGCCCCTCCTGCCCCATCCAGCGGTGCATCCACATCCCCCGGGGCTTCCTGCCGCTCCTCCGGCTGCACCGGAGCCCAGGAGAGCGGGCCGTGCGGGGAGAGAGCAAGAGATTTGCCAGCACAGACAGGGCGATGGCTTGGGGGGCGGGGTGGAGGGGCTGGAAGCTGGAGGAGAGGGAGGTGCCCTGGCCATGAGGGAGTGAGGGGGGTGTCTGTCTGGGAAATGGAGCAGAGAGAGAGCTACTAGGAGGGACGGGGGAGACCCGCTGGGTGACCTGCCCAAACCAGCGCCCCTCTCCACACCCCGCTCCCCCTCCCAGCCAGGGTGGTGTTCCAAACAACGAGGCGGGGGAACGACTCGAAACCAAGCTGCATAGCCAGAGTGAGACGTGAGTGAACTCGCTCCGCTGCCCCACACTACTGCCCCCTCCTTTGGCTGCCTTCTGTGCTTAGGCTTCGTCTTCGCTGGCACACAGCTGGTGTTTTACTGGGGATAACTAGCCCACGACAGCCGGCTCCGTGCCAAGCCCTAGTGCAGACGAGGCGTCTGTAGCGTTTACCACGAGGTGGCTAGGTGAGGTCAACAATATCCTCTCCTAAGCAACCCCTCCCCCAAGTCATGGCACTAACATGCCATTTGCTGCCGTTGCACTGTTCACCCTGCTGGTGTGCTCTACCCCGTCCCCGCCCTGCGCCTGGCGGCTCTATTTAGACTCTGTTTAGGGACTGGCAGCTACTCGCTTTGTCCAGCACCTAGCACAGTGGGGCCCCAGTCCTGGCAGGCCCTTAGGCACTGCCAAAATAAACATCATAATCCCCCTGCCCACGGGTGACCTTGCCTCGTTCCCCTTGCAGTACAACTCAGAGCCCCATCTCCACTAGGATTTTACAGTGGAGTAGTATAGGGGTGGTAATGGTCAACGAAGATATAGACGCTACGGACCTCACAGCAGCACAGCTGTACCAATGCAGCTGTGCCGCTGTAAGGTCTCCCGTGTAGCTGCTCTATGCCAGGGGGGAGAGCTCTCCTGCCGGCACAATTAAACCACCCCCAACGAGCGGCGGTAGGAGAGCGTTTCCCGCCGATATAGCGCTGTCCACACCAGCACTTTTGCTGGTGAAACTTATGTTAGTTGGGGGCGGGGGGTGTTTTTTCACGCCCCTGAGTGACAAAACTTTTACAAACAAAAGTGGCAGTGTAGACAAAGTCTTAGACTCTAAACTTGTCTTGGCTGGGACTGTCTATGGGCACGGCTACACTCCCACTTATGTCAGCAAAATGTACATCACTCGGGGGGGTGAAAAAACACCCCCCGACTGACATAAGTTTTGCCACCAGAAGCGGTAGTGTGCACAGTGAGCGTCTCCCGCTGACACAGCTCCCGCCGCCTGTTGGGGGTGGTTTAATTACGTCAGCGGGAGAGCCCTTCCCGCCGGCACAGAGCGCTTACCCAGGAGTCCTTGTAGCAGTGCCGCTCTACTAGACACAGCCTCAGCCTGTCTGTGCAGCACCTAGTACACTGGGATGAGGGGTGCTACTGGATACAAACAATCCGGAGGAGGAAGGGCTCCTGCCTAGGTACTGTGTGCAGAGGGAGACCTTGCCAACACCCCGGGCAGAGGCAGGGAAATTGCTAAAGGAGCAGTGACCTGGGCTCCACGAGGCTGCAGTGGGAACCAGTGACATCTGCAAGTGGGTGAGTGAACCCAGCGCGCTGGTGCTCTAGGCACCTTCTCGCTGCTATTCACCTGGCTCTCAGGAGCGCTGGGCAGCAAAGCAGACGTTGCCTCCTCTGGACCACCCACCTCAGAGTCAGCTGGAAAGATGGTCTAGTGCAGAGGGGACGAGACTGAAACCTGGATTCAACTGTCCTGTGTGACTTTGGACAAGTCACTGATCTACCCTCTGCTGCAGCTTCGCCTCTGAAACCCAGGGATGAGACTCTCCTGCCTTGCAAGGGGCGTGGGCACAACCCAGTTGTGATTGTGAGGCTCCCAGACACTAGGGCCCTAGGCAGACAGCCACAACCAGACCCCAGAGATGGCAGGGCTGGGCTGGTGGGACACTGTGTCAGAAAATACTCTCCACCCTTCGGAGTTGGTGATTTTACATCAGGTCGTACAATGCACCAGGGCTTGTTTTGAGAACTTCCGCCTGCATATCTAGGACTTGTCTGAAATGTGCCCTCAGCCCTACCCGCAGCGACAGCCCCCTACCCAAGCAGGAGGGCTGCAGGGAGTGCAGGGGGCCTGGCCTAGGGATCATTCCCGGGGGCCTGGAGCCAACAGCTAATTTTGCCATCTGGAAATTAGGCATAAAATGCTCCGATTGAATGGCGAGGCCTCTGCTATAATTTGGCAGATGACATGTTCTCATTGTCGGAAGGAAGATGAAAGCTTTTAGAGCTGGTGAGCGCTAGCAAATTCTGCGAAAATCCCTCTTTTGTCAGGAGTGGTAGAGACACGGGCAGATGAAAGACAGATGATAAAATTAGTCCATATGCAAGTGAGAGAGAGAGAGAGAGAGACACACACACACACACACACACAGAGAGACAGAGACAGAGACACACAGAGAGAGAGGATATTTCTCAGAGAACTCCTGGCAGAGAAGGTACCTAACATTTGTGACTTATTGGCCAGAGGGAGGTGTGTGTGTGTGAGAGAGAGAGAATATGAACCACTATTCCTATTGCATCCTTAGCATCCAGGTCTCATTCTCATCTGTGCTGGAATCACAAAGACTCCATAATCGGTTCAAAATTAAAACCAAACAAGTGCGCCTATCCTGGGCATGTTTCAGAGTAGCAGCCGCGTTAGTCTGTATCCGCAAAAAGAACAGGAGTACTTGTGGCACCTTAGAGACTAACACATTTATTTCAGCATAAGCTTTCGTGGGCTACAGCCCACTTCTTCGGATGCATGCGCACCCCCACCCCCTCCGCTCTGGGTCCCTGCAGTTCCCCGAACTGCGAGGGAGACACCCCGGAGCGTTCTGCAGCCTGCCCAACGCTTCGGCAGGGTCTCCGAGAGTCTCGGGCTCACACACAGGGTCGTGGAGGAGCTGTGCGAAGGGGCCAGTCTTCCCCACGTGAGAACTGTTGTGTCAGCGGAGCCCAGCCAGGAGCAGGAATCCTCCGTCACAGCGGTAGAACCGAATTCGACCCAGCCTTTCTCTTAAGGTGCTGAATGTTCTAGTCTGCTCATTGGGCTCCAGGTTCCAGCCAAGGCTTCCAGCTGGCGCAGCCTGCTATGGCGGGGGTGCTGGATACTGTCATCGCGTGCTCCTGGCTCCTCGCTTTCCCTTGTATGGTTACGAGCCAGATGTCGAGTGAGGCTGTGCTGTCTGCCCCTCGGTTGCTGCAGGTTGCCTCAGTTATCTCAATGGGGTGTTGACTCATAGGCCTGCTGGGGACTGTTTAAATGCCCACATTGCAATGGTTTCGCTGCTGGGCAAAGTGTGTTGAGAAGGAAGAGGCCGATCAGATTGTGGAGATCTGTACAATCTCCAGGGAGAGACATCTCGTTCTGGTGTCATGACGGGGCGGGGCTGTGCTTGGGGGAGAAGCTGAGGCAAATACCACCCCTTGTCTGCCGCCCCGTCTGGGCCCTGCTGGAGACTGGAACCAAATCCCCTGGCAGTCTCATGCGGGGACCTGTTCTCACGAGATCACTGGCTTAATTCTGCAGACTCAGGAGAGAAGTCAGGTCAGCCACTATTGTGTCTGATTACTTGACACCGGCTAGGTGCTGGTGTGCTGAGACCGCAGCCTACCCTGCTGACCCCATATGGTCTCACTACTTCCTCGTACTCCGCCGTCTGCCTCCCTTTGTCATCTTTTGTCTTCTGCTGAGACTGTAAATTCTTGGGGGCAGGGACTGTCTTTTGGGTCTGTCTGAACAGCGCCTAGCGCCAGGGGTCCTGGTCCATGGCTGGGGTTGCTAGATGCTACCATAATACACCTAATATATAATGTACAGTGCCTAGCGCCAGGGATTCTGGTCCATGATTGGGGTTGCTAGGTGCTATGGTAATACAAATAATAAAGGATATGAATGTTTACAGCAGTGTTCAGGTGCCCCAGTAAGAATCTGGGGTCCCTGGTGCTAGGGGCTGGACAAACCCATAAAAGAAGACCCATGAGCAGTCAGCCCTGATCCCTGGTGGACAATGGCCGAGGCAGTGAGACGCGTTCCCCACAGTGTGAACCAGTGTTTGGCAGCGGGGCATGCCCAAATGTGTGCAGGGTGGGAAATACTGGGATGGTCTCCCTTCACCCCATGGGTACATACAGGCGGTGCAATGCCGAGCTATGCTGACCCATCCTTTTTACACCAGAACCAGCATTTCCGGGTGTAGAATACACCGTACTGGCCAGCCCTAGTGTTCCCGGTGTCGTCCTAAGGGCAGAGCCACCACCGGTTACTCTCCCTTTGGAACAGAGCACTTCTTGCAGGGGTGTGGGGGGAATAAGAGTTACACATGCCAGACCCCACCTGCCCTCTGGGAACCCCTCTGTCTTCCTCACTTGCTCCATTGGCCCTGTGGGAGCAAAGAAGGGGAACACGTGCTGCTGGACTGAATGCTTATCCCTCATCCCTCAAACGAAATAGCTTCCCAGCCAGACCCTCTGCTGGCGTCAGTGGGTGAGTCCCATGGGGCTGGGCCCATTAACACCAGCTGAGAATCTGCCTCCCTCCCCCAATGGGGGCGAGAGAACTTCCCGTTCCCCTCACGACACAGCCCAAGCTCTAGTAACATCAGGAGACTCCCTTGTGCTGTGCGACACCCACCAGGAGTGAGTCAATGAGAACATTAATAACAAACAGCACAATCGAGTCACTTCCTCCTCTGCCTGCCTCAAGCCGCCCTGTCTAGGAGGCAGCGTGGTCTAGTGAGAAGCCACGGGAGGCATTAGGAGACCTGGGCTCTATTCCTGCTCCTCTCTGACCTGCTGGGTGACCTTGGGCAAGACCCCGCCTGTGCCCGTGCCTCAGTTTCCCCATCTTTAAAACAGGGACAGCGATACTTGCCCGCCTGTGCGAAGCACCCTGGGAGCTGTGGATGATTATTGCCCTGTGGCAGAGACTGGAAGCTCTTTGAGGGAGGGGCTGCCTGCATTCTGTGTTGGTGCTTCACCGATAACCACGGTGTGGCAGACAACAGGGGAGGGTTGGGCTAGCAATGTGACAGTGGCGAAAGCAAAGGTTCCTGCAGCCGTCTCGCTGCTGACCAGGTGCCTTGCAAAGAGCCGAGCAGTATTGCTTCTTGCATGGAAATACAGGTGGTGGAATCAAATAATAAATAACCCGTCTGTGCACTGCCAGCATTGTCCAACCTGCCCGAGAAGCAGTCTGTGCGTCCCAGCTGAAAGCCATGGGAACGGCAGCAGGAGGGAGGGGAGCTCTAACTCCTGGAACCCACCAAAAAAAATCAAATCAAACTCTGCCCAGAAATGGCTTTTACTGGGGAGAATAATTAGCTATCTAATTCTTATTTCTCCTGCTCAGCTAATTGTCTGTGGACAATTTGATTGTAACAGTGTCCAGTGATGCAGAATAACCATTTTATTTCTGCTAGACATTGCCTCTGCAATTAGCACTATTGATTGCATCTTTCTCTTCTCTCACCTGCTGGCTCCTGGGGGGCGAGAGGGATCAAAGGTGCTGCTCTCACCTGGTTCATCTCCTCCCACGCTAACGAAGTTGTGCCCTTGCCCTTGCGGCTCTGCTGCGTGTCCTGGCACCAGGGAGAAATGCAGACCGGCAGCCTGCAACGGGTCCTTCTGCAGACCCCAAAGGCTCGGCTGCAGACGAGCCTGCTCAGCAATCAAAGGCCTCCAGCTCTCCCTCCATCGCCCTCCCCTGCCCTTGGCATGGTTTGCACAGGCAGATGCAGCAGGACAAGGAAGTTCTGCTGCTCACAAAGAACCTAGGCTGTTACTGAGAGTCGGTGTCACTGGCTCATTAAGTGTTTGTTGGTCCCAGACCAGCCTCGTGCATTACTGGGGATAACAGGAGGGACTGTTAGCTCTCCTTAAGGACATGGACGTGTTTGATATCCAGCAGGGGAAGGTGGGGCCACAAAAGGCCCCTCCCACCAAAACCAGATAAGCCATCCCCTCAGGAGGGGGGCGGGGCCACAATGGGCCTGGGGTCAAAGGAAAACAAATGTCTAGGGCAGGGAGGCGGGGCCAGACGGGCACGACAATGCTGGTGACTGGGCCAGGGAAAGAGAGTGAGCGGCTCTATGGCCTGGTGGTCAGGGGCCCCAGGGGAGACTTGAGTTCCTGCTACAATGGCTAAATATTAACCAAAGCAGAACAGCTTTACCAGGAGAGATTTCCCCCAAATATCCTAGAGCCCCTCCTGCAACGTGGGAGACCCAAGCTCTGCTGGCTTTGCCCACCTTGGGCGGGGGAGTGACCCTGGGTCTCCGACATCCCCCTTGGGTGCTCTAATCACTGGATCACAGGCTGCTGTTGCCCAGCCTTGAAAAAATTCATTTTGTCACTTTCTGTTTGACCCAAAATGAATTTTTTTTCAACTCACCGAACTAGTTTGCACTTTTTGGATTCAGTTTGTCCCATAATTAATTAATGAATTTTTAAATATGTTATTCAGAACTGCCAGGAAATTGAAAAATCCACCGCTCACGTTTGTCTCAGCGGGGGCAGCATTCCCCCCTCCCCTCTGTGCTCTGGAACACAGACCCGGGAGTGCGGAGGAGAATTTTCCCCTGGAAGAAGCTTGTCTTATGCAATACACTGAATCACTACCTGAAAAGTTAAACATTCTGGACTCAGGAAGGTTTTGGCTCCAAGGTCCAGATGGCTCCAGTAGCCAAGAGCGTTCCAGAGCAATAGGAAATTGGTGTAAATAGCAGATTGTGCAATTAATTTCACCCACACCAGATTTCTATCCATACAGAAACTCAGCAGTTGTAACCAGAGCGCTCTCTCCAGTCCTGCAAGCTGTAACTACCAGGAGTTTCATTTATTCACTGGAATCCCCAAATGGAAAGCTGCCCCTCGCCTCCTGCTCCTGGTATGCTCTGTTCTGGGGACAATGGTGCTTCATCCACCTCTCCACCCTTCTGAAACATGGTTTTGAGCCAGCTCGACTTTACAAACCAGTAAGGGGATGAAGATGTCATTCTTCAGGTCTTGTACAGAGAAACACGCCATGGATTCAAAGCAATACTAGGCCAGAGTGGGACTTCCCAGTGCAAGACAAGAGCTGCAGTCGGGCCTGACATTTGGGAGGATAGTTGTATGTTACAACCCACCCCGCACCCTGCCAGGATTGAATCTAAGCCCTTTAGCACCAAAGGCACAAGTCTCTGCCACTAGCAGTAGTAGGCTCTTATCTTCTATATGCACTGGGATCAGGACAGGCCTCACGGCGAGTGGATGCATATCCTGAGCATGAAGTCCAAAGGAGTTCAGCTCTCTAAGGGCAAACGTTCCCTGCAGAGAGAAGGGAGACAGCTTCTCTGTAAGCGCATGGGCTTCTCTTTGTTTTATAAACTATCATCACTCTCACCCGCTGCCCATGGTGTGCAGCGTGGATAGCAAATCCCCAAAGGCCCGGACCTGTGCTCATTGCAGCCAGGGTTGCCCGGTGTCCAGTTTTCAACTGGAAAGTCAGGTCGAAAAGGGAATCTGCCAGTGTCCAGTCAGATCTCCTGACCGGACACTAAAAGGCCAGTTACCGCGGGCAGCGGGAGGGGAGTAGTGGTAGCCTGTCGCCTGGCCCTGAAGTGGCGGCTACCGCAGCAGCATGCACAAGCGCGGGCCGCAGGGGCGGCCCCTTTGAGAAGCACGGTTTGCAGGGCTGCAGAGAGGACCGAGTGCAGGGGCCCATGGCGAGTGGGGTAAGGGGCTCCCCGAGGGTATGGAACATGCCCCAGGAGGGAAGGAACGCGAGCTGCCCTGCTAGCCGGCACGTTCCCTGACTGCGCTTTCAGGTAGCTCTCAGGCAGGGAAGGCTTGAGCGGGCGGGGAAAGGTGCGGCCGGGCAGGAAGTGCAGAGGGAGATGGGAGGCTGCTGGGCAGGAGGGCCGCGTCCTAGCTTGCCAGTGGGGCTGCCTGGCTCTCCCGTGAAGCCGCAGCGCTCTTCTGGCCTGCACTGCCAGGCAGCCTGCTGCATCTGGGGTTTGCAAGTCCCTTGGGGCTGCTCACACTGGAGTTGAGGGGGGACAGAGAGTGATGGGGGGTGGTGGAGGGGAGTGAGTGGGGGGGGGGGGGGGCTGTGAAGAAAGAGAGGGGGCGGGGGGAGGGCTTTGATGGAAGAGGGGGGACAGAGGTGGGAAGAGGCAGAGCAGGGGCAGGGCCTTGGGGGGAGAGGTGGGGCAGGGCCGGGGGGGGGGGGGGGGGGGGGGGGGGGGGGAGTCCAGTTTTCAGACATTAGAAGGTTGATCACTCTAATTGCAGCCTTCACAGTCACTCCCACCGAAGCAGCCAGGCCTGGCTGAGGGAGCCGGGTGGTGACAGCGAGGCCAGGAACCGCTCACCAGAACTTGGAGGTGCTTACAGGGAATTAGCATTCAGATCTATAAAACACTTGGTACCAATTATTATAATGCACTGATTATGGGAACTCAATAGTACCGCTGGTGGCTAATGGGAGTAATTACCCAGATATGACTGCAGTGGCAATATTAATAACTCTGGGCCATTACTATTTGTGAGTGATGACACTGTACATAATCCCTGATCGTCTCTCTCTCTCTCTCTCTCTCACACACACACACAAACTTCACAGCCTTTTCTGAATATCGCTGTGCTGTGAAAAGGGCAGAAGCAGGCTCTGCACACACCCTAACATGACACTCCCCCTTCCCATGCCCCTCCGCACAGAGGGACCAGCTTGGTGGGAACTCACACTCCAGGGTACGGATGCTTGAAAATTTTCCACCAAAACTGGATTTTTCAACAGAACATTGTAGGGTTTCGTCTAAATAATGTTTTAATAAAAGGTGCCCACTTTCCGCAGGGTTTATGGGGTTTTTTGTTGTTGTCAAAAACAGAACATCCGAAAACTCTTAGATTATGAAATGCTGCTGCAGTGCATTGTGGAAGTTGTAGTTCAGGTGCTTCTTGCTCCCATTCCCTTCCATGGGCCGGGCTCCCTGGCCAGACATCCTCTCCCACAAGGCACTGCGGCCTGGTGACTGCCGTGATGCACCCGCCTTCTCTCACCAAGAGGGGAGACGATGGTGCACCATGGGAGACACAGTCTGACCAGGGAGCCTGGCCCATACAGGCAAATGGGCGTGTGAGTCACCCAGCGTATAACTCCCGTGAGGCACTGCGGCAGCATTTTCAAATCGGACTATTTCAGGTTTCATCCCAAACTCAAGACTTTCAGTGTAAACCCCCTATTTTCTGAGCAGATCCGCTCCACAGGCCATTCAGCACCTGGTCACTACTGAGAGTGCCCAGCAAGGGGGCCAGTTGACACTGAAAGTGCTTGTTCTATCTGAGCCACTGAGCAATAGATCAGATCCATTCACACTGCAGTCGACTGCGAAACTCCCATGGATCTCAGCAGATTCAGGACTGAGCCCTTGTTCCCTGGTGAATGACAAGCCATGGTTGGCACTATATCCCTTCCTTAGTCCATACACTCCCCCCATTTTATCATCTGCAGAGGAACATTGAGAGTCCAGTTCTCTGCTGGCATAACTTGATTGATTCCTCCTAGAGTAGCACTTTACAAACATTCAGTAGTTAACTATCACAACATTCCTCTTGAGGGGTGGGTGAAACTGAGGCAGAAAAAAATAAGTGACATGACTAAGGTCTCAGAGGGAGTCAGTGTCGGAGCTGGGAATCTTTACTCTCAGGTCTGTGTGCTGTCCAGTAGACCAGGTTGCCTTGCATACTACTGAGCTAGATTCCCTCATGGGCACTTTGGCTGCTCAGCAGATGTGTACCTGGGAGCTTGTGGTGTCAGGTAACAGCAGCAGTCCAGGCAATCCCCCCATACCCCATGACTACAAACCGGTCTGGAGCCCCCCAGAATTCCAGGGACGCATTGCCATGGGTTGCACAGGGCTCAAAGCCCAGCCCTATGTAGCTGTCGGGGAAGGATCTGGAACCACCAATTACAGGGACAGATTTTCAACCCTGTCATTTGGCTACATTTGCAAAGGGAAAGAACTAGGAGGGTTTTTTACATCAAAGTTAAAATCTCCCTTTACCTTGCTAGGTCCCCAGCACTGCCCTCCTCACTGGGCCTAGTAGAGAATGTTACAAACAAATCATCCCGCTGCCACATCCCACTCACCAGGGTAGTCAGTGAGCCACTGATTCCGGTGCCTTAATAAGGTCACCCCTTCTAACACTGACAGCCCCAAGGGAGTGCTCAGCAGTAGGTATTGAACCTGGGACCTCTCTAGAGTAACGATGAGCTGAAAGACCTTACTTGCTTAGCTGCCCTGGCAGGCTCACCCATCTCTAGTACGTCTAGCTACCACTAGAAGGGACAGATGCTACAGGAATAGGAGTAGCCTACCTCCATCCCTCGGTCGGGGGCTACACGCTGTACTTCAAAGCATCCATGTTCAAACCCCCTAAGGGGCTGCTGCTACTTGCAACACCAGCAGGTGGGTCAGCAGCACTGGGGCTGGAACTTGAGACAGCGGCTTTTAATGCATGTGCTTTACCGCCTGAGCTAGAAGAAGTGTCTCCCTCAGTCAATGCTGTAGCAGGCTCATCAGTCTTACGCTGGCCTAGCCGCCACCAGCCGGGCACGGGGTATGCTGCTTTCTAGCCTGAGCGGTTAGCCGAAATTCAGGGTCTTGCAGGTTATTTCTTTTGGGAAAAATTGATGATATGATTCAGGTATTTCTTTGGTGCAACCCTATGTACACAAACTCCTATGTCCCTGAACACAGCATAAATCAAACTGCAAGAAGCAGTTTCTTGCTCGCTGTTCCAAGCCTTTTTTGAGCCAGCACGCCACCCAAAATGCTTTCTCTCTTGGCTTTCTCTCAGGGCCAGGGTACTGGTGCTTCTCTGGCTGTCTCCCTGGCATTCCTGCTGCTTTCAGCTCACAGCTCCAAGCAATACCTTACCCCTGCCTTTGCATTCAGGCCCCAGGGAAAATCTCTTAGACCACATGGCCCAATTCTCTCCTACTCTAGCCTTGCCATACTGGTCTCCTCTTGCTCCTTAAATCCCTCTTCCCCCGCCTCGTCCACCCAGCACCAGCAGCTCGGAGAACTCGACCCCCCAGTCGCGTTGCCTCAGTCAGAATGATGGGAGTATTTAGCACACAGGCAGGGTGTAGTCAAACACTCTTCTAGTCAGAGACCCCCTGTCAGCAGGTGACATCCCTCTTACACGCTGCCAATTTAGCAGCAGCAACAGCAGCAGGAGCCGGTGCAAGCCAGGTTACTGCTTCGGCTGCTTGCAGAACAACAGTCCTCTCCCAGGGCTCATTGCATGCGGGGAAGCTTGACGGGTCTGGCTCCCACTTTAACACATTGGCCCACACAGTCCAGGAGTGAAGACTGTCAGCGTGGGACCAAGCCCCTCTCCCGACCTGCAGGCTCAGGACTGGAGCTGCTCAGAGCATTCTTGTTACTTGTCCGCGGGATGTTTTGGAAAAGAAAATCCTTGTTTTGTTTCATGTTCCTCAACATTTCCCAGTGAAAAACCAAAATCAGAAACTGAAAAGGGTTTGAGGACGGTTTTCCGAAAGCCAAAACCTGAACAGTTTTACCCTTCCAAATTTCCAGTTTCCTGGCTTTTGCTGAAAAAAAGAGAGTTCTCCAAAATATTTTCGGTTTAGGACGAAAAGCCGTCTGTTGTCACACTTACTTCTGGATGTAAATAGTTCAGCCCGCTCCCTGCGAGAGCCCCACGAAAGGGGGGGTTTCCTAGCGAGGGTCTGCTCCCTCCCTAACCTGCCTGCTGCACTGCTATGGGGATTGACCCCTGACCTGGCCTGGCTGTATTAGAGGCAGTTCATACTATCATTTGCAGCCAGACACAGCCGCACGCCTACTAGCTGTGCTGCAGCTCTACCCCTGGCATGGCTGAGACGGGGGGACCAAAGCAAAACTTGGGTACCCCACAGACACTCTGAGCCAGACCTGGAGTTGCCGCTAGTTCATGTCTGGCTCTTTGACATGTCTGTAGCAAGGCTGGTTTTTAGCAAACTTCCAAGATGTTTTTTAATCAACGCAAACCATTATGTTTAATTTTAAGCAGGCTGAGGCCTGGCCCTTCCTTTTTGCAGCTGTAGTGTCTAATCAATGTGGCCTAGAGGCTAAAGCTCTGCAACAACAGACCTCAGTTCTATTCCTGGCTCTGCTACTGGGCTGCTGGGTGACCCGGAGCAAGTCACTTTGCTGCTCTGTGCCTCGGTTTCCCCACAGGTAAAATGAGGGTAATGACACTGACGTGCTTTGTAACAAGCTTCAAGATCGACTGATGGGAAGTGCTAGATAAGAGGCAGGGGTTATTCTGATCTCTCCCCAGACACATCGATGGATCGATCGATCTAGTACTAATTGTGACTGGTAAGCCAGGCTGCTTTCTACGGAAGTTTCTCTCCTGGCGTGTGAGCATGAGTCTGAATAGCCCCACCTTGGGGGAGTCCAAACTCTGAACCCAGATTCAGATCCAGATTTTCCAGCTGGCCCCTGTCTCGCCAATGGGCAGAAAGAAAACCCTGGCTCCAAACAGCATTGAAGTTTGGGGCATTGAGAATTTGGAGCATCTTTATTCTGGAGCGCTCTCACTGCGTGTACCCTGCCTCCAGGCTTTCTGTTCCTGGGCCATAGCAGCCTCGAGTCAGATCCTGCGGCTGGATGTTGCAAAGGGCTGGATAATTTTACAATCGATAATAACATTGGTAGTTATTCTTGTCAAGAGAAGGTTAATTGCGTCTCATGCCTGGGGGCACCAGCTGATCACTGCAGGGGCCAAGAAGGAATTTTCCGCCTTGCTTCAGCATTTCACAACCAATGAGGTGCATGATGTGGAGTTTTTGCCATGCTCTGCGGCATCAGGTGCTGGCTGTGCGGGGAGACAGGAGACCGGCGTGCATGAATCATTGCTCTGACCAAGCACACACACAAACCTCCCATTGCATGGAGAGTTAATCTCAGCTCTGCTCTTTTGCAGCGTCTCCACTCTGGGTTCGCTCTGTTCTGTTTAATTACCGAGTGAGCTGGCGGTCACGTGCCTGGCTGGTGGGGGCAGAGGGGCCCCCTCCATCACAGCTTCCCAGCCTAGTGCATGTCTGTCCCATTCAGTCAATACAATCTGGAGACTGGTAACAGGCTGCTGGGTGACAGCTGGGTCTCCAGCCCGGTGCTCACCTGGGCCCAGCCAGGCCTGGCTTGGGCCCGGAGACAGGAGACCACCCTGAACTTGGGCTGGAGTCTTTCAGTATCTCTCTCCCCTACTGGGACTGAGCATAGCCATGAGGAAAAGGGACACGTCTACTGAGGGCCAAGGGGCTCCTCCATGTCCAGCCCTGGCCTAACCAGCAGCAAAGTTCAGCGATTTGTCAGGCCATAATGAGAAGGAAGGTAAGAGCCGTCACAGCGCCAGGCCTGATGCATTGAACAGGCCTGAACCTCGGCAGGCAGCAGCAGCTCTGTGCCTGACAGCTGTCAGTGTCTGACCTCCCACCTCCCACAGGTAGACGGGGTGGGGGGCAGGGGGAGTCACAGCAGCAGAGCCTGCTTAGGGGGCTCCAGACACTCATGTTCCCACATTCCCAGCCAGGATGTCCTGCACAGAGACCCCTGCTCCTGCACATAGCTGGCATTGATACATTTCTATCTATCTATCCCCATTCAGGCCCTAAGGACAGGGCTGAGAACACGGAGCAGCTGTGAGGGGAGTGACAATGACTTTCATCTAATGCTGAGCTGGGCTAACCTGGAACAGCAGAATGAAAAGCTGTGTGTCCCATTGCAGAGCCTCTACAGGCTGATTCTGCTCTCAGGAGTGGCAGGGCAAGCCCCGTGGAGCTTGGGGGCTGGCTCCAGCATGCGGGAGGGCAGAGTGTGTCCCTGCGTGTTACCCACAAGGGTTTCTTGGGTCCTGCTGCCTTCAGAGCAGGCTTTGGAGTAACTTACCCCAACGGGCTGCTGGAAACTGCCCTGGGCAGTGGGTTTGTACCTGGGCCCAGTGTGGTCTCTTCAGCTCCTTCTGCAGCCTCTGCCAACCCACTGTACTGCTTGTCAACCGACGACTGGTGGCTGTTCTGATTGGATGCCAGAGCTGGGGGTGGGCCTGAGCTGTGGCATTTGGATCTGGTGGATCTGGGGATCCAGTTTGGCCCTATCTCCGGCTACGTCCAATGCCAGAGCTGGTGCCTGTTTGGCTCGGCCTCCTCTGTGCGTTCCGCAGGGCAGGGCTGCTCTGCAGGCTTCACTCCTGTTTCCTGGGGAGAATGAGCTCCCTCAAATAGCCCCCAGTGTGACTGCAGCAGGACCCCCACCCGAACCCTGCACGTGGCATGAGCACACAGGAGGACCCTCAACGCACACACATAGCACACACACATACATGAGCATCCCGTGACCATACACTCACACACACTCCCACACGTGTGGATGCACACACACAGCTGTCCTCTCCCTCCCCCAGTCAGACACCGGGGACTCAAGTTGCCACCAGTCTGCAGAGCAGGGGTCAGGACTAGGCCAGCCCAGCCAACGAGGAGGCTGCTGGAGCCCAGGTTCTGGGGCTGGTGCCCCAGTGCGTGAGCCCTGCTGCATGTGTAGCTCAAATAATGATGGCAGGAGGCTGGAGCGTTGCAGCGCGGGGCTGTCTGGGGTTAATGGCCCATGGTTGCTCTGCTCCTCACCTCCCCAGTTCAGTAGAGTGATGTCTAAGCGGGCACTACTCGGGAAGCAGACGGTACCGCCGGTGCACGGGCCGTTGCTATGCAGCAGGAGAGGAGGCTGTCACTCAGGTTTTGTGTTCCTGCTGCCCTGTGCCCCATCGACTGCCCAGCGTGCCCGGAGAAGCACTCCGGAGTGACACCCGCAGTGTGGAGGGGGAGGGGAGGCCAGGGCAGCCCGCTCCAGGGGGGGTGCACACACACACAAAGGCCCAGGCAGGGTGGCTCTGGCTGCTGGAGCGCGCAGGGAGGCGGGGGCTTGGCTGCCTTGGCTAAGGGGAATATTAAGGTAATTACGGGCTGTGTAGTTAGCATGAAGGCAGCATCTTGTTGCTATGCAAGTGATGAACTGGCAGGCGTCCCCCCCCACTGCCAACAAGTCTCCAGTGAAATACCGTATGGAGATTTATTAGCACCCTCCACGGGGAGCAGGAGGATGCAAATCGCAGGCGGTCGGGTTCCACTCGGCTGGGCCCAGACAGCACAGACAGCCACAAGCAGGCATCCTCTTTCGGAGACCAAAACTCTGCCTCCCCTGGCACACTGCACCCCATCCCTGACATGTAGCCAGTGCCCGGGCAATGATGCCAATTCCCATGCACCCAGGGTGGGGATTTATTTTGTTTTGATGGGGGCAGGTAAAATATCCTTCATTTTTTCCTCCTTCTCATCTTCGTCATCCCCATCATGGGAAGGGGCAGGAGAGGCATCTTTCTCCACGGCCAGGCTGTGGTGCCAGGCTGCTTAAGGGGGGGTTCTGTTCCCAAGAAGGAGACAGCGTGGGGAGTATGTCCAGGAACAGTCACACAGAGCTGTGACCATGCCAAAGGGGGGGTCAAGTTACTGAAAATGCCTGGCAGGGCCAGGGAAGGTGCTTTGCTTGTCTGGCTTGAATTTGTATTTGCACCGAGAACAATAAAAATAAGTTTCAATCCCCAAACGAACTCAGAGCACTACCCAGCCTCCCCTCCCACAGCCCTGTCAACACGCCTCCCTCTTGACCGGCAGCCCCCGGCATTGTGAAGCCGTATGAGCAAAAGGGGCACAAGGTGCCAACCCATGTGGCACTGGGTTGCCAGGGCAGAAAGCTGGAGAGAGCCAGACACCCCCCCTCTTCCCCGTACCCCATTCCTCTTGTATCTAGTCAATGAGGGGATTGGAGCAGAGGGCCAATTAGTTCCTTGGGGAAGGAGGGGTCTGCACAGGTGCCAGTGTCTGCTAGCCTGGCTGGGGTACATCCCCGCACTGCTCACTCCCTAGGCACTGCCGGCTGCTCCAGCCCTGGGCTGAAAAGTCTGTCTCAGGGTCTGCGTTTTCACAGGCCAGGCTCCCCTCGAGATGCTCATAGTCATGTCCCTGTGTCTGGTTAGACAAGGCATTTAGCAGCACTGCAGCTCACTGCAGCGTCAGGGACCATAAAGGCCTGTTGGGTGGTAAACGGCTAATCAGCTGACAACAGCTGGTTATTTAATCTTACGATCATCTCTGTGCTCTCCTGTCCGCCGCACAGCCACTCCGCATGCAGGGAGAGGGGGTGCAGGGCACCCTGCTTCCCACACGCCGCCACTGATTTCTGCCCGATTCTCGGGGAGCGCCCCGGGGTCTGGCCCCGGCTGTCAGGTGACCAGGCCACCCGCCCCACGTTGAGCTGTCACTGTGATGTCAGGGTACGGAGCTTCGACAGGGGCTGTAAATTGTCAGGCCCCGTAAAGCATTTAATGATTTTGAATTTATCTGCATCAATAAATACATGACAAGGTAGCAGTCAAATAAATACCCATTAGTGCTCTCGCTCTCTTTTTTTAATTACGAGCCCGGGTGTTACCAATCATTTTCTGCTAAGCAAGCGCTACAGGAAATCTTCATTAGCACAGGGGCCAGACAGGCCGGGCTCAACAGCCCAAGGAGAGAGAAAGGAGCAGGGGCTGGAGTACGCACTGATCCTCTCCCTCTGCCTTTTTGGTCTCCCATGAGTGGTTAAAGGCACTGTGGCCACCTGCATTGTTCAGGTACCTACTCAGAAATTTCTAATCACAAAGAACAGAGGGAAATAATCTCACAACATCTTTCAAAGAGGGTGCACTGAATGCTGAGCTCCGGATAGCCCCACATCTTAGGGGCATTTGGATGAATTTTGACCCCGGATACTGACTTTGCCAATGGCCCTGGGACAGGGAGGCAAGTGCTAGGCTCCTGACTGGAGGTGCAGAGCTGTTCTGCTGACTCACCCTGGCAGCCAGGCTGGATGGGTCACATTATCTCCATCTCAGGAGCTGAGAAGGCTGAGAGTCTCTGCAAGGGTACGTCTATGCTGCAGCTGGGAGCGTACTATCCAGCTCAGGTAGACAGATGTGCTAGCTCAGCTCAAGCTAAGTCTAGCCAGGAGTAGTACAGGTGGCAGCTTGGGCTAGCTGCCCGAATAGGTATCCTGGGGTGTGGACGGGTTTGTACTTGAGCGGTAGCCTGAGCTGCCACCTGTCCTACCCCTAGCTACACTACTATTTTTAGCAGGCTAGTGTGTGTTTGGCTAGCCGAGCTCCCAGCTGCAGTGCGGACAGACCCTCAGGCAAGGACGAATTGGGCCGGGGGGCGGAGACCTGGAATGGTGTGACCCTGAAAACAGCTCAGGCTCAGACTCAGGCTAGTGGTTGTGTCTGTTGCTTAAGTAGAGAATAGAGGAAAACTCCCGGCAGTGGGGTACTTTGGACAGTAACCCCGGGGCAGGTGTGCTCCGTTGAGAGTCAGGGAAACGTACCAGCTGTTTATAAGCCCCCATCTTTACAATGAGCCCAACCCCCCAGATCTTAACACCCCCAAATTCAGTGTGTTTGAGATGTGGCTCCCAGTTGTGCAGCTTTGAGTCCTTCCCACTGACTCTGTACCAGCCGTTGTCAGGGGCAGCGCAGGCTGGGGGCAGCGAGGACCAGCCGCTCCATGCCTGGGTAGCTATAACGCACTAAGAAAAGCAGGTGCCTGGCCTGAAACCCACCCTTTGTGGGAGCGTCTCACAGCCACCCTGCCAGGGGCGCTCTCATGCTGCCCAGAGCGAGGCTGGATAGGCTGAACTCCCAGCTGGGCCCTGCCCCTCTCAGGCCTTCCCCTCCTTGCTCGTGTCTACGCTCCAAACGGCTGGTGAGGGCAGAGCCGATGGCCCTGCCAGCTCCATCCCCTCTGCCCAGAGCCAGCTGGCAGCACTATCTGCCCGGACTATCTTCCAGACATGCTTGGCCAGATGCTGCTGTATCCGGTGTCATTTCCCTGAAGACAATGAGCCTGGTCCAGATTTCCACTGGTGTAACTGAGAGCAGAATCCAGACAGCTCTGCCTGGATACCCCGCACACCAATAATGCACCAGTGTAACATTACTGACTGCAGAGGGGTTACTTCCGATTGTGTGAGGAGAATCAAGCCCACTGAGGGTAAATCAGGAGTAACTCAGCTGTAGTTAGTGCTGGCCAAAACATTTTCCAGGGAACGGTTTTCCATCGAAAATGCAGCTTTGTCGAAATCAAAATGTTTTGCAGGAACATGTAAATTTCAGCTGTGCTGTCGCCGGAGAAGCGTCACAATGAGTCACTTTGACTTTCTCGTTTTGTTTCAATAACGTCAGAACGTTTCGTTTCAATATGATAAAAATATGTCATTTCAGCTGCATCAGTTTGTTTAGTTTTGTGTCAATTTTTCTATTCTAATATTAATTTCATTATTATCTGTTATATTTCCCTTATATTTGATAGTAGAATTGTAGTAAGGGGGATTGGCCTCCCTCGGAGACGGATGGGGGGACAGCTGCGAGCCCCCCGTATTGGGCAGAGCCAGGACTCCCACGCCTGCCCTGCCGGAAGCAGAGGGGTGGGACAGGAGCTGTAAGTATAAAAGGCCAGCCCCTCTGCTCTTCCAGACGTCTCTCACCCGCTGCTGGAGCTCGGACCTGACAGCAAGCGCTGCAGCGCCCGAGCTCTGGAGGGACTGCCGGAAGTGCTGATCGCCAGAGGCACCAAGGAGTTGCTGGGGTTGCCATTAGCTGTTTACCCCAGCGAGACGGATGATGACCCTGGGACCCAGGTATCCCCTCAAACAGGAGTGCAGGAAGTAGCCCAGGGGAGCTGAATATCATTCGGCTGTGCTGCTGACTGACTGCCGGCCAGCGTGTTGCGGCCGGATTTCCACACTGACCCAGTGGCAGACCACTGTGCCACTGTCAGGGCCTGGGCTGGGATGCAGTGAAGTTGGATGGTCCTGCATCTTCCTACCCCACCACCCCACGGCTGAGGTGGCAGCCTGCCCACCACAAGCCAAGAGGTCTGCATTTGTCGGCGGTCCACCAAAGCCAGGACCCCCCGACTGTTTGCTGCCCTGCCCTCTTGGAGCGCTGGGCTAATAGACTGGTTACTGCACTGTCCTGAGTCCAGGTCCAAGCTTCCTGACTTTGCTGCCCATCCTGCTTGAGGGCTTGGGATACTGACCCTGGGTGTCGCCCTGCCCTGGCGGTGGGCTAGTTCCTGGGGTGCTGGAGAGACGGGCACCCACTGCCCTCTGAAGCATTCCTGCAGCATGCGGCCTGTGGTGGAATGGACGCCCTCCGCCCCCGGCTCCTCTGGGGAAGGGACAGTGAAGAACTTCGACTGGCCCTTTGTGAACACAGATTTACTCAGGCTTGTGCCCTCGCTAGGCCGGTCATGGTGGCATGGAGGACGGAGACTCACTCCACGGGCAGCATGGCAGCCTCACTTCCCACTCCAAGGGGCAGACTCTCCGCGCCCTCATGGCGCACCCGCTCACCCGGTTCTCACCCGTGCCTGTCTGGAAGCACCTGACGCTGTGGGGCAAATTCTGTCCCAAATGCCCCTGGTGTGATGCTACGGAGAGCTGACGAGTGTTCTTCCCAGAGAGAGGGAATGGACAGGGCACAGCAGACAAATGGCGGGGGCAGAGGGTAGCAGACGGGGGCAGGGGACAGGGAGCAGAGTTGAGCAGACGAGGACGGGGACAGTGGGTAGCAAACAGAAGCAGGGGACAGCGGGTAGCAGACGGGGCAGGGGATAGCAGATGGGGGCAGCGGTCGGGGCAGCACATCCTATGGTGGGAAGCTTAGTCTTGAAAGGACCAGGGAAGCGTAGCCGTGCTGGCCTTCCCATGCCACCTGCCATTGGTGATTAGCTCAGCTCCCTGCGCACGGCCTGCCAGACACCCACTGCTCACTTGGCAATGTCACCGTTATTAATGCTGATAGATTATAAAGGGGTTTAATAGATATTTATGATCTACATCACATTTTATTACTGCTCGTCCTTTCACATGAGGGCCAGTGCTGCTGCCGCATGCCCATGTTTCACCGGGCTACTCGGTGGGCACAGAGGAGGGGCGGAAGTGTGCATCCAATCTGGAGCCGCCCACCCTGCTGGGGAACAGATTAACATCCTCACTGCATCGCAGCAGGCAGGCAGTTCTCTTGTGTATATAATGCCTGGGCAGGAGGAACCCTAATGATACTGGATGATGCCAGGGGCACGTGGACACTGCAGTGCATTGATCTCACTGGCTCCCTGTTGGAGTAGTCAGATAGCTGGCCTCCCACCCCCTACCGCCCCACTTTACAGAGGGGGAAACTGAGGCACGGAGAGGTCAAAGTCCAGCTTTTCAAAAGAGGCCTCTTGTTTTGGGTGCTTCTGTTTTTGGGTGCCCAGACTGCTGCCAGTTTTTATTGGCCTGTTTAACTCTGGACCCAGGGGCCTGCCTTTCGGGCCCCCTGTTTGAACCTTCTGGCCATAGATCAGCACCCTGAGTCAGAGATGCCCCAAATCACAGGCAGCGTTGGGGAGCGTGGGTCTGAGTGACTTGCCCAGGGTCACACCGTGAGCCAGCAACAGGGCAGGAAACAGAGCCCAGGTGCCCATGCGCCTAGTCTGCCCTCTGACAAGCTCCTACAGCTGCCTGTAATCTAGCTTAATGGGAAATTGTGTCTCCTTCCTATGGAGGGGAGAGGCCTCCGAGTGCAGTGCAGACACCCCAGGGAGGGGTTCTCTTCCCTGTAGCACTCCTTACTGACCCACTCTGGCCCGGGCTCTGCCCCTGGCCACGAGGCTGTGGGCTTCTTGCAGGAGGGGGTGGAAAGCTGGGTCTGGGGTTCCCGAAGGATTGCTGCGGAGCCTGAATTGTCTCTTCAAACACTGCCCAAGAGAGTGCAAAATATAACAGTCCTGGGTGTGCACATGTGCACAGGTGGGTGTGTGTCTGTGTACACACACGCAGAGAGACGGCTCCGGGGTTTTGAGCCAAGCGGCGCAGAGGAATAATAACGCCTGGCTCCTCCCATCGCCTGTGTGTATGAAAGAGAGAAATAGGAATTTTTTCTGTCCTTTACACTCGTTTAATACCAAAGTAACTGCTACTGGAAATGGTGTGTGTGTGTGTGTGTGTGTGTAAGAGCACGTGGATGTAAATACATGATTGAGAGTCTATCTTTCTGTATGACAGTCTGTGTGTGCCTGCGTGAGACACAGGGTAAGTGCATGGGGATTGAATGGGGCATTGTGTGCGCACGCACATCTGGCAGCAAGGTGGGGGGGAAGTGCAGGGAGGGGATGGGGGAGTGTGTGTGGCTACAATAGAGGGTGATGTGTAAGGAGGGGATGCAGGAGTTTGTGTTCACCCGTGTGGCTGCGATAGAGGGTGAAGTGCAGGGAACTGATGTAGGAGTGTGTGTGCACCCGCGTGTGGATGTGATAGACGGTGAAGTGCAGGAGGGGATGGAGAGTGTGTGTGCACGTGTGTGTGGCTGGGATGGAGGTTTATGTGCAGGGAGGGATGCAGGCGTGTGTGTGGAGGTGACAGAGGGGGAAGTGCAGGAGGGGATGGGGAGTGTGTGTGCACACACGTGTGGCTGGGAGGGATGGTTCTGTGCAGGGAGGGATGCAGGAGGGTGTGTGGATATGATAGAGGGGGAAGTGCAGGAGGGGATGGGGAGAGTGTGTGCACACGCGTGTGGCTGGGATGGAGAGTTATGTGAAGGGAGGGATGCAGGAGGGTGTGTGGAGTTGACAGAGGGGGAAGTACAGGGAGGGATGCAGGAGTGTGTGTGCACGCGTGTGTGGCTGGGATGGAGGGTTATGTGCAGGGAGGGATGCAGGCGTGTGTGTGGAGGTGACAGAGGGGGAAGTGCAGGAGGGGATGGGGAGTGTGTGTGCACACACGTGTGGCTGGGAGGGATGGTTCTGTGCAGGGAGGGATGCAGGAGGGTGTGTGGATATGATAGAGGGGGAAGTGCAGGAGGGGATGGGGAGAGTGTGTGCACACGCGTGTGGCTGGGATGGAGAGTTATGTGAAGGGAGGGATGCAGGAGTGTGTGTGCACGCGTGTGTGGCTGGGATGGAGGGTTATGTGCAGGGAGGGATGCAGGAGTGTGTGTGCACGCGCGTGTGGCTGGGATGGAGGGTTATGTGCAGGGAGGGATGCAGGAGTGTGTGTGCACGCGCGTGTGGCTGGGATGGAGGGTTATGTGCAGGGAGGGATGCAGGAGTGTGTGTGCACGCGCGTGTGGCTGGGATGGAGGGTTATGTGCAGGGAGGGATGCAGGAGTGTGTGTGCACGCGCGTGTGGCTGGGATGGAGGGTTATGTGCAGGGAGGGATGCAGGAGTGTGTGTGCACGCGCGTGTGGCTGGGATGGAGGGTTATGTGCAGGGAGGGATGCAGGAGTGTGTGTGCACGCGCGTGTGGCTGGGATGGAGGGTTATGTGCAGGGAGGGATGCAGGAGTGTGTGTGCACGCGCGTGTGGCTGGGATGGAGGGTTATGTGCAGGGAGGGATGCAGGAGTGTGTGTGCACGCGCGTGTGGCTGGGATGGAGGGTTATGTGCAGGGAGGGATGCAGGAGTGTGTGTGCACGCGCGTGTGGCTGGGATGGAGGGTTATGTGCAGGGAGGGATGCAGGAGTGTGTGTGCACGCGCGTGTGGCTGGGATGGAGGGTTATGTGCAGGGAGGGATGCAGGAGTGTGTGTGCACGCGCGTGTGGCTGGGATGGAGGGTTATGTGCAGGGAGGGATGCAGGAGTGTGTGTGCACGCGCGTGTGGCTGGGATGGAGGGTTATGTGCAGGGAGGGATGCAGGAGTGTGTGTGCACGCGCGTGTGGCTGGGATGGAGGGTTATGTGCAGGGAGGGATGCAGGAGTGTGTGTGCACGCGCGTGTGGCTGGGATGGAGGGTTATGTGCAGGGAGGGATGCAGGAGTGTGTGTGCACGCGCGTGTGGCTGGGATGGAGGGTTATGTGCAGGGAGGGATGCAGGAGTGTGTGTGCACGCGCGTGTGGCTGGGATGGAGGGTTATGTGCAGGGAGGGATGCAGGAGTGTGTGTGCACGCGCGTGTGGCTGGGATGGAGGGTTATGTGCAGGGAGGGATGCAGGAGTGTGTGTGCACGCGCGTGTGGCTGGGATGGAGGGTTATGTGCAGGGAGGGATGCAGGAGTGTGTGTGCACGCGCGTGTGGCTGGGATGGAGGGTTATGTGCAGGGAGGGATGCAGGAGTGTGTGTGCACGCGCGTGTGGCTGGGATGGAGGGTTATGTGCAGGGAGGGATGCAGGAGTGTGTGTGCACGCGCGTGTGGCTGGGATGGAGGGTTATGTGCAGGGAGGGATGCAGGAGTGTGTGTGCACGCGCGTGTGGCTGGGATGGAGGGTTATGTGCAGGGAGGGATGCAGGAGTGTGTGTGCACGCGCGTGTGGCTGGGATGGAGGGTTATGTGCAGGGAGGGATGCAGGAGTGTGTGTGCACGCGCGTGTGGCTGGGATGGAGGGTTATGTGCAGGGAGGGATGCAGGAGTGTGTGTGCACGCGCGTGTGGCTGGGATGGAGGGTTATGTGCAGGGAGGGATGCAGGAGTGTGTGTGCACGCGCGTGTGGCTGGGATGGAGGGTTATGTGCAGGGAGGGATGCAGGAGTGTGTGTGCACGCGCGTGTGGCTGGGATGGAGGGTTATGTGCAGGGAGGGATGCAGGAGTGTGTGTGCACGCGCGTGTGGCTGGGATGGAGGGTTATGTGCAGGGAGGGATGCAGGAGTGTGTGTGCACGCGCGTGTGGCTGGGATGGAGGGTTATGTGCAGGGAGGGATGCAGGAGTGTGTGTGCACGCGCGTGTGGCTGGGATGGAGGGTTATGTGCAGGGAGGGATGCAGGAGTGTGTGTGCACGCGCGTGTGGCTGGGATGGAGGGTTATGTGCAGGGAGGGATGCAGGAGTGTGTGTGCACGCGCGTGTGGCTGGGATGGAGGGTTATGTGCAGGGAGGGATGCAGGAGTGTGTGTGCACGCGCGTGTGGCTGGGATGGAGGGTTATGTGCAGGGAGGGATGCAGGAGTGTGTGTGCACGCGCGTGTGGCTGGGATGGAGGGTTATGTGCAGGGAGGGATGCAGGAGTGTGTGTGCACGCGCGTGTGGCTGGGATGGAGGGTTATGTGCAGGGAGGGATGCAGGAGTGTGTGTGCACGCGCGTGTGGCTGGGATGGAGGGTTATGTGCAGGGAGGGATGCAGGAGTGTGTGTGCACGCGCGTGTGGCTGGGATGGAGGGTTATGTGCAGGGAGGGATGCAGGAGTGTGTGTGCACGCGCGTGTGGCTGGGATGGAGGGTTATGTGCAGGGAGGGATGCAGGAGTGTGTGTGCACGCGCGTGTGGCTGGGATGGAGGGTTATGTGCAGGGAGGGATGCAGGAGTGTGTGTGCACGCGCGTGTGGCTGGGATGGAGGGTTATGTGCAGGGAGGGATGCAGGAGTGTGTGTGCACGCGCGTGTGGCTGGGATGGAAGGTTATGTTCAGGGAGGGATGCAGGAGTGTGTGTGCACACGCGTGTGGCTGGGATGGAGGGTTATGTGCAGGGAGGGATGCAGGAGTGTGTGTGCACGCGCGTGTGGCTGGGATGGAGGGTTATGTGCAGGGAGGGATGCAGGAGTGTGTGTGCACGCGCGTGTGGCTGGGATGGAGGGTTATGTGCAGGGAGGGATGCAGGAGTGTGTGTGCACGCACATGGCTGTGGTAGAGGGTGCAGTACGGGGATGAGCTGCAGGGGTGCATGTGCAGAGCGGCTGGCAGAGGCCAGGCCTGTAGCAGAGCCTGTGCTCTGCAAATCCCGCCTGTGTTTGAAGCCGGTGATGCTCTCGGGGTGCATGGGAATCCCTAATTGAATCCCGTCTCTCTCCCAGCTCGAAATGAAACTCTCCCAGGACAGCATATTAAACCTGACCGCGCGCCACCTCGGAGATTAACATCGGAGGAGGAAGAATTAAAGGTCTGCAGAGGGCAGCGCGCTGGCGGAGCTGCCATGGCGCTCTCCCCTTTTGCTCTGGGAAGGTTGCGGGGCCAGCTCTCGGGAGAGGCTGACAGTCCGGCAGGGGCTGGGCAGCGGCAGCTGGGCATTGGAGCAAGCCAGACGCTGCACTAACCGGTCCTGAAAGGAGAAATCAATGGCCCACGCTCACATCTTTGTGTTTTGTGCACAAGGCATAAAATACCCAGCGAGAGCCTGTGGGAGATGCCGGCTGTGCCCGACCCAGCACCACGCAGCGCTGCTTTGCAGTGGCTTAGTGCGGCTGGAGGCGCTGCCTGCTGCCCTGGCCAAGCTGGGGGTAGGCGCGGGAGAGCGCTCCCTGCCCACAGTGCAGAAGGGGCTAACCCCTCCTCAGGCAGAGGATCTGAGGAGTCTCCCGCAATTAGTCTGGCGTTTGCCAGTCACTTCTGCCTCCAACCCCAAAGCCTCTCCCTGTCTCCCCTCCTCCCTTCCTGCCAGCCACAGCGGGCTCAGACGGAATCACACCCCACCCCCAAACTGTGCGGTGTGTGGAAAGTGTGCAGACTTGGGGGGCCTACCTCTTCCTCTTAGGCCAGCCCTGCTCCATTGGGGTCCCACCCCCTCTATGGACACTGCTAAGCACTGGGCCAGAACAAGAGCCATTCTGCCCAGCCAGCCCACCCCGGAGCAGAAGGGAACTGGAGCCAAACTCTCTGGACTAGGGTCTGCAAAACCTAACTGATTTCATTACATAAAGCCAAGGCCAGCTGCCCAGGAGAGAGGCACAGGGTAATGCTCCGAGAGAGGGGTGTGTTTGTAAGCTCCTTACTGCAGTAACATCATTTTAGGAAGAAAATCTGGGGACCATTTCTCCCCCTGCAGAGTCAGAATCTCTCCCCTGAAGTCATGTCCCCGACGGCGATGCAAGGACTAGGGTAGAAAGGCAAAGCAGCCTCGACAACAGGTTAAGCTCTGGCAGGGGGCTGGGAACGTGGTGCTGGCTAACAGCCTTCAACATCTGACAGCCTTGGGAGAATGAAAAGTTCAGAACTGCTGCTCAGGACATGTAAGTGTCTGGAAAACAAACTGCCATGCGGGGTGCGCGCACTGACGCGTGCTGCTGCTCATCTCTGGCTACACCTCACACGCGGAGAGAAAAGGTCACCTTTCAGGGGATGGAGTCACTGAGCGTCCCCGAGGTGGGTGACTGATCCTGCGCCTCTTAATGAGCTGACCTTAGCCATGGAGAACACATTCACTTCTCCCTGAAGAGTCGACAGGTCAAATTAAGCAGCTGTTTTATTCTGACTGCGTGAGATGCTGAGCATGAGTCACGGAAAAGTTTAAATGAAGGGATCTTTCTTTCTTTCTATGTGAAGTATTTTAACGTAGATTTTACAGCAAGTAAATTGGTATCAGGTACTAGAACCCTGCATGGAGGTGCAGAGCTCTTCTGCTGACTCACCCTGGAGGCTGGAACAGGTGGACTCTATTAGCTCCAAACCAGGAGAGTTAAAAGCTTATAGTGTCACTCTGGGACAGAGGTACCTATGGGCAGGGTGTACAGAGCAGGGTGGGCATGATGGCTGTTAACAAGCACCTTTCATTTTAGGATCTCAAAATAATTTGCATATATTACTTCCTTCCTTCCTTCTATCTATCGGTCTGTCTATATATTCTATATACAACCCTCCATATATTTTCTCTGTCTTTCCCCCATACGTGTCCCTCTGTCTGTCTCTCTATCATAATACTCCTTAAAAGCTTATAATCTTACATCCTCTTGAGTAGCTAGGAAGAGATATAAATAGTCCATAACCGTGTTTCCCTATTTCCTTTTCCAAGATTCCTAGGAGTGTGAGGATTTATTTATTGTTTGAGTCACAGTTGTTACTGGGGAAGTTTCTGTCGACCCGCTGTGTTTTACTCCTTGCTCTGCCCAATGTCAGGTCTGGGATCACTCCGAGTGCTTTCTGGCACTGAGCTCCACATCTGGGGTCAACCTGCTGAATTCCCAGAACCTGGCAATATTATTCATCACCTCCCTCATTGCTGGGGACTGTAACCATCTTGGAGGGCTGCAGATAATGGAGCAGCCTCATGCAACTCACCTGTGAGATAGGGGGGATGGTGTGACCCTGGTAGACCAGGTGCCAGCTCTTGCCAAGGCTGTAGGTGTCAGCTGAGCGCTGACAGATTCATAGCTGGAAACCAGATCAGCTCACCGGTATGTTAGTAATGTTCAGTCAGGTGTTAGACATGTAAGGATGTGTTTAGTGTTTAGACTCTATAAAATGCTTGTAAGTTGCTGCCGGCATTAATCTTACTTGTAATGTCTGTGTCCCAGGCTCTAAGGTAAGATATAAGTTTTGCTTTATAACTGTAAAATGCCTGTTCTGAACTTGTGAACCCAGGCAGGAGGAGTGGTTCTCCCACCCATCAAGGACTATCACAACTAAGTGGGCCATTGTGAAACATCAGGATAGGAAGGCTGGGTTAATGGCCTCTCACAGCTGTGAAGGTGCTACATGCAAGTACGCTGGTCCTATCAGCTTCAATTATGGAAGAAGGAAATAAAGGGCTTGTCTGCACGTAAGGCACTCTTCCGCCGACAGCGCTGTCCACACTGGCTCTTCTGTCTGTGTAACTTATGTCTGTCAGGGGTGGTTTATTCACCCCCCGACCAACACAAGTTTTACCAACAAAAGTGCTAGTGCAGACATAGCCTTCGTCTCTTTGCTGTTTGGACTCTCCCAGGGTTGGAGCTAGGAAACAGAAGCAGAGATCACCAGGGTCAACCTGGGTTAGCCCTGAAAGACATTCAGTGCTGACAGATTACAACGTACCACCAGGTTGTCTGCCCTGCTTTTTGACAGTCTGTCCTGCGGCTGGCACTCACGGTCGTGAACCATTCCAGACAGTGTGACGGATGGGGAAACCGAGGCACTGAAAGCATGGCGGCCTGATTTCCAAACCTGCTGAGCACTGAGAGCTCCACTGAAGGTTCATCCCCCCCTGGGAATCAGGATAATCTAGCCACTTTCCCAAGATCACATCTAGCTGGTGGGACAGCTGGGAAAAGGACCCAGAAGTCTGGGATCCCAGTCCTTTGCTCTGACCACTAGGCCACATCCTTTTGAGGAGGGATCCTGCCAAGCTGAAACCCTGGGGAAATGTGGGTAATAGCAGCGAGAGATCACGTGCTTGGTCCTGTTGATGGAATGGCAAAGCTGTCTGCATTGGAACTGTGAGCAAGAAAACCATGCTCAGGGACTTGTGCGGGCCCTTCCTAAGACATTCCATGGGGAACGAGATCAACACAGGATCTAATGGCATATTTATGGAACCTCACATCCGGTTTAATGAGGCAGAGAGAGAAATACCAAGTGGAAGCTGTGTCCTGTGATGGAACCATAAGGTATGGGGATCTCAGGAACTGCTATGGTACCCGGGATCTCAGGAGTTGCTATGGTACTGGGGATCTCAGGAATTGCTATGGTACCGGGGATCTCAGGAATTGCTATGGTACCGGGGATATGGCACCTCTGTGTTTGTCCAATGTCTAGCATAGTGGAGTCCTGGCCCATGACTGGAGCTTTGAGGGACTGTAGCAATACCAGTAATGCATACTAAGAAGTCAGAGCAAGGAGAGCAAGGCAGGAGGCCTGGTGGGATGAAGCTTGGCCATTGGGTGACTCCAGTGGGCATCTAGGACAGATACTTAGCTTGTTTGGTAAGCAGGAGGCTCTTTCTGGAGTGGATGACCTTATACTCTCAGGGGTGAGTCAAGCTGTGATCAGCACTGGACAGGGAATTCAGCCAAGCCCCCCGTTGTTTTTAGCTGGAGGCACTGGTTGAAAACTCCTGTTAACAGTAAACATGTGAGCACAAAACTTAGGGCTCATCTACACTTGAAAATGTACTAGACACGATTCCTGGGTAGATTCCCAAGTGCAAGCAAGTCCGTGGGCTCCCAGATGGCATCAGGTCACTTGCTTTCAGAGCTGGAAATCAGAGCATCAGGGCCCATAATATCTAAAGTGGCTGCCCTGGGAAAAGCCACGGTGGGTAACAGCCACAAAGTCAGAATCTCTGTGTCCTTTTTCTCCATGGGACGAGGAAAGGCCCAAGATGGCAGTGCCAACTTCAGAGCAGAGCTGGGCACAATAGCCAAGTCCATAGCTTTCAGCTCCTTGTCTCTCAGCTCCAATGATGATTTTCTTGACATGACTGTCACTTAGAGTCATTCACTGACCATTTCATACCTACGTTCCTTGGCTGGTAGCTTGTTCACAAACAATTCTTCACCAGCATTTGAATTCCAGCCGTGTTAGCTTTGATTGGATGGATTGGTCACATGGCATCGTTTCTGTTCCCTGATTGGAATCATGTAGCTTTTAGGATCATGTTTCTGGAAGTGATACAGTGTGTGTGGAGAATTTGCTCTAACGTGGCCTGAGCCAGCACCAGTAACGTGTAGGGGAGTTTTACCATTTACCTCAACGTGAGCAGAACCGGGGCCTTAGTCTCTTAAAATTCACTGTTTCCTCAAACATAAACTGCCTGGGTGGAACTTTTGTGGGGAGTCACCATGAAAGTCCTGCAGGCCCAGGTCAAATAGAATCAGACGTTAATTCAGGTGAATATTCCTGGGAAATGGTCTAAGGCATTCACCCTGCTGTGCCTTAGTGTGGCACCAGCATGGGCATGGAGAACAACTGATCGCCAACCTCTTTAGAGCTGACCTTAACCTATTTAAAGAACTGGACACAGTATTCCAGCAGAGGCCTCACCAGTTCTGAGTAGAGCAGGACAATTACCTCCCAGGTTTTAAACATGACACTCCTTTTAATACACCCCAGAATGATATTAACCTTTTTCGCAACTGCATCACATCGTTGGCTTATATTCAATTTGTGATCCACTATAACCCCCAGATCCTCTTTTGCAGTACTAGAGCCTAGCCAGTTATCCCCAATTTTATAGCTGTGCATTTGATTTTCCTTCCTAAGTGTAGTACTTTGCCCTTGCCTTATTTCATTTTGCTGATTTCAGACCAGTTCTCCAATTTGTCACGGTCATTTTGAATTCTAATTCTGTCCTTCAAAGTGATGGCAACTACTCATTGGTGTCATTTGCAAATTTTATAATCATACTCTCACCTCCATTATCCATTAATGAAACGGTTGAATAGTACCAGACCCAGGACAGACCCCCATTTGAACCCACTAGTTATGTCCTTCCAGTGTGAAAGCAAACACTGATAACTACTCTTTGAATGTGATCTTTCAACCAGTTGTGCACGCACCTTATAGTAATTTCATTTCAACAACATCTCCCTAGTTTGCTTATGACAATGTAATGGTGGGACTATGTCAAAATCCTTACTAAAATCTAGATCTATCACATTTAATGCTTCCCCCTATCCACTAGGCCAGAGACCCTGTCAAAGAAGGAAATTAGGTTGGTTTGGCATGATTTGTTCTAAACAGATAAATGTTGGCTGTTACTCATTACCCTATTATCCTCTAGGTGCTTACAAATTGATTGTTTAATAATTTGTTCCAGTATCTTTCCAGATATCGAGCTTAGGGTGACTGATCTATAATCCCTCATGTCCTCTTTGCTCCCCTTTTTAAAGATAGGTACTATGTTTGCCCTTCTCCGGTCCTCTGGGACTTTGCCAGTCCTCCATGAGTTACCAAAGATGATTGCTAATGGTTCTGAGATTGCTTCTGCTAGTTCCTTAAATACTTGATGGGGGATTTTGTCAGGCCTGCTGACTTGCATACATATAACTTATCTAAATATTCTTTAAATGGCTCTTCTCCAATTCTGGCAAAATAGGCAAAATAGACACCTCAGGTATCCATTATTAGCTCTCCTGCCCAGCTAAGCAGAGGGCCTGCACTTCCCTTCATCTTTTTCTTGCTCCTAACGTATTTATAGAACCTTTTCTTATTGGCTGTTTGTCCCTTGCTAGGTGTAACTCATTTTGTGCCTTAGCATTTCTGATTTTGTCCCTACATGCTTGTATTATTCTTTTGTACACCTCCTTAGCAATTTGTCCATGTTTCTACTTTTTGTGGGATTCTTTTTTGATTTTCAGGTCTTTAAAGAGTTCCATATTGGCCTTACTATTCTTCCCGTTTTCCCTTTGCATCTGAATGGTTTGCTAGTGTGCCTTTAATATTGTCTCTTTAAGAAACTACCAGCTTTCCTGAACTCCTTTTTCCCTTAGATTTTCCAATGGGGCCTTACCTACCAGTTCTCAGAGTTTGTTAAAGTCTGCTTTTTTGAAGTCCATTGTCCTTATTCTGCTGCTCTCACTCCTTTTCCTTAGAATCATGAAATCTATCATGGTCAGTTTCACCTAAATTGTCTTAAACTTTCAGATTCACAACCAATTCCTCCCTGTTAGTCAGAATCAAGTCTGAAATAGCTGTCCCTGGTTACTTCCTCTACTTTCTGAAACAAGACGTTGTCCCCAGTACATTCCAAGAACTTACTGGACATTTTATGTTTTCCCATGTTACTTTTCCCACAGATGCCAGGTAGTTAAAGACCCCATTGCTACCCAGTCTTATGTTTTGACTATTTCTATTACTTGTTCTAGAAATCACTCTTTCACACCCTCTTCCTGATTTGACCCCTACCATGATGTCACTCCTGTTTTTTTCCCCTTTTATTTTCACCCAGACACTTTCAACTGATCTGCCTCTCATCTCCTTCTGGCCTTCAGAACAAGTGTATATATTCATGGTGTATAATGCAACTCCTCCTCCCTTTGTGCCCTGCCTGTCCTATACCCCTCTATCCCAATATTCCAGTCATGAGATGTAGCCTACCATGTCTCTGTGATGCCAATTAATCCAGAATGTAGCATGTATATTAAGACCTTCTGTTCTTCCTGTTTATTCCCCATACTCCTTGCATCCTTACTTTATGTCATATCACTGGGGACATGCAGGATAAAGGGGACAGCTTAAATGGTGAATATGAAAGACACAAGTGTGCTGGAAAATGGAGTAATTGTACCAGATTAAAATCCCTGTTATTCCGGAATAGAGTATGCACCAGGGGAGTGACACCAGCACAGCTATAATAGATTCATAGATTCTAGGACTGAAAGGGACCTCGAGAGGTCTTCGAGTCCAGTCCCCTGGCCGCATGGCAGGACCAAATACTGTCTAGACCATCCCTGATAGACATTTATCTAACCTACTCTTAAATATCTCCAGAGATGGAGATTCCACAACCTCCCTAGGCAATTTATTCCAGTGTTTAACCACCCTGACAGTTAGGAACTTTTTCCTAATGTCTAATCTAGACCTCCCTTGCTGCAGTTTAAACCCATTGCTTCTTGTTCGATCCTTAGAGGCTAAGGTGAACAAGTTTTCTCTCTCCTCCTTATGACACCCTTGTAGATACCTGAAAACTGCTATCATGTCCCCTCTCAGTCTTCTCTTTTCCAAACTAAACAAACCCAATTCTTTCAGCCTTCCTTCATAGGTCATGTTCTCAAGACCTTTAATCATTCTTGTTGCTCTTCTCTGGACCCTCTCCAATTTCTCCACATCTTTCTTGAAATGCAGTGCCCAGAACTGGACACAATACTCCAACTGAGGCCTAACCAGAGCAGAGTAGAGAGGAAGAATGACTTCTCATGTCTTGCTCACAACACACCTGTTAATACATCCCAGAATCATGTTTGCTTTTTTTGCAACAGCATCACACTGCTGACTCATATTTAGCTTGTGGTCCACTATAACCCCTAGATCCCTTTCTGCCGTACTCCTTCCTAGACAGTCTCTTCCCATCCTGTATGTGTGAAACTGATTTTTTCTTCCTAAGTGGAGCATTTTGCATTTGTCTTTGTTAAACTTCATCCTATTTAACTCAGACCATTTCTCCAATTTGTCCAGATCATTTTGAATTATGACCCTGTCCTCCAAAGCAGTTGCAATCCCTCCCAGTTTGGTATCATCCGCAAACTTAATAAGCGTACTTTCTATGCCAATATCTAAGTCGTTAATGAAGATATTGAACAGAGCCAGTCCCAAAACAGACCCCTGCGGAACCCCACTTGTTATGCCTTTCCAGCAGGATTGGGAACCATTAATAACAACTCTCTGAGTATGGTTATCCAGCCAGTTATGCACCCACCTTATAGTAGCCCCATCTAAATTGTATTTGCCTAGTTTATCGATAAGAATATCATGCAAGACCATATCAAATGCCTTACTAAAGTCTAGGTATACCACATCCACAGCTTCTCCCTTATCCACAAGACTCGTTATCCTATCAAAGAAAGCTATCAGATTGGTTTGACACGATTTGTTCTTTACAAATCCATGCTGGCTGTTCCCTATCACCTTACCACCTTCCAAGTGATTTGCAGATGATTTCCTTAATTACTTGCTCCATTATCTTCCCTGGCACAGAAGTTAAACTAACTGGTCTGTAGTTTTCTGGCTTGTTTTTATTTCCCTTTTTATAGATGGGCACTATATTTGCCCTTTTCCAGTCTTCTGGAATCTCTCCTGTCTCCCATGATTTTCCAAAGATAATAGCTAGAGGCTCAGATACCTCCTCTATTAGCTCCTTGAGTATTCTAGGATGCATTTCATCAGGCCCTGGTGACTTGCAGGCATCTAATGTTTCTAAGTGATTTTTAACTTGTTCTTTTTTTATTTTATCTGCTAAACCTACCCCCTTCCCATAAGCATTCACTATGTTAGGCATTCCTTCAGACTTCTCGGTGAAGACCGAAACAAAGAAGTCATTAAGCATCTCTGCCATTTCCAAGTTTCCTGTTACTGTTACTCCCTCTTCACTGAGCAGTGGGCCTACCCTGTCTTTGGTCTTCCTCTTGCTTCTAATGTATTGATAAAAAGTCTTCTTGTTTCCCTTTATTCCTGTAGCTAGTTTGAGCTCATTTTGTGCCTTTGCCTTTCTAATCTTGCCCCTGCATTCCTGTGTTGTTTGCCTATATTCATCCTTTGTAATCTGTCCTAGTTTCCATTTTTTATATGACTCCTTTTTATTTTTTAGATCATGCAAGATCTCGTGGTTAAGCCAAGGTGGTCTTTTGCCACATTTTCTATCTTTCCTAACCAGCGGAATAGATTGCTTTTGGGCCCTTAATAGTGTCCCTTTGAAAAACTGCCAACTCTCCTCAGTTGTTTTTCCCCTCAGTCTTGATTCCCATGGGACCTTACCTATCAGCTCTCTGAGCTTACCAAAATCTGCCTTCCTGAAATCCATTGTCTCTATTTTGCTGTTCTCCCTTCTACCCTTCCTTAGAATTGCAAACTCTATGATTTCATGATCACTTTCACCCAGGCTGCCTTCTACTTTCACATTCTCAACGAGTTCCTCCCTATTTGTTAAAATCAAGTCTAGAACAGCTTCCCCCCTAGTAGCTTTTTCAACCTTCTGAAATAAAAAGTTGTCTCCAATGCAGTCCAAGAATTTGTTGGATAGTCTGTGCCCCGCTGTGTTATTTTCCCAACATATATCCGGATAGTTGAAGTCCCCCATCACCACCAAATCTTGGGCTTTGGATGATTTTGTTAGTTGTTTAAAAAAAGCCTCATCCACCTCTTCCACCTGGTTAGGTGGCCTGTAGTAGACTCCTAACATGACATCACCCTTGTTTTTTACCCCTTTTAGCCTAACCCAGAGACTCTCAACACTTCCGTCTCCTATGTCCATCTCTACCTCAGTCCAAGTGTGTACATTTTTAATATATAAGGCAACACCTCCTCCCTTTTCCCCCCGTCTATCCTTCCTGAGCAAGCTGTACCCATCCACACCAACATTCCAATCATGTGTATTATCCCACCAAGTTTCAGTGATGCCAACAATGTCATAGTTGTATTTATTTATTAGCACTTCCAGTTCTTCCTGCTTATTCCCCATACTTCTCGCATTTGTATATAGGCATCTAAGATACTGGTTTGATCTTGCCTCCCAGTTTTGTCCTGACCCTCCTTTCTCTCTGCCAATATAGCCCGCACTCCCTCTCATTTCTGACCCATCTCCCAGGTCTCCATGTTCCCCACTTACCTGTGGGCTTTGCTCCCCTGTCCCCGTTGAACCTAGTAATTACTAGACAGTAATTATACTGTCTAGTTCTACCGGGCACTTTCCCTGCATAGATAAGCCCTGAGTGTAATAATGCCACTTCATAGGGTGGAAAGATTTTGAGTAGCAGTAGAGCCGTGAGGCTGGGAAATGGAGCTCTGGTCACTTCTCTGGAGGTGCTGTACTGGGGTGAGCCTTTGTGATATGGTGGCCAGAGTGCACAGAGTGCTAAGTGTTTCAGACAAGGAGGCAATGGGCAAACCCTCCAGAAGGTGACCACCCCCAGGCAACCAGCCCAGCTGCCCCTGTTTGCGAAGGGGGAGTCAGGTGTTTCGTTACGGGCTCCGCATTGCAAATAGCCATTGGCATGTGCCCATCTGGAACTCATGGAGAAGTCTCCTCTGGAATACAGGCCTCAATGGCTGCACTATGAAACGTAACGAACAGTTTCACCGGGTGCCTGCAGGAGGTTACGTTCTTGTGATCCACCCCAGAGTGGGATTTACAGCACTATGAGATAAAAACCACAATCCTATCAGTGACCAGGGCAGGGCCCTCTGTTAGCTTCTGGACACTAAGGGGCAGGGCAGGAATTACTGGGTCGGGCCCTGGAAGGGAGAAGCAGAGATATTTCATCTCATCTTCTAGGCAGAGTTCCCGTGGAGACAGGATCTAATTTGGTGTTGGTCCCCAATGAGCTTGTAAATGTATGGCTCTAGCCTAGGCCTTGCTTATGCACCTGTCACCATGGCATCTAGGCAGCGCATAGTCCCACTGCTCCTCTCCATGGCCCTGCCTCCTGGTCAAAGGCTACAGCAGAGCTCGGCAGCCTTTCAGAAGTGAGGTGCCGAGTCTTCATTTATTCACTCTAATGTAAGGTTTCGCGTGCCAGTCATACATTTTAACGTTTTTAGAAGGTGTCTTTCTATAAGTCTATAATATAGAACTAAACTATTGTTGTATGTAAAGTAAAGAAGGTTTTTTAAATGTCTAAGAAGCTTCATTTAAAATTAAATTAAAATGCAGAGCCCCCCGGACCGGTGGCCAGGACCCGGGCAGCGTGAGTGCCACTGAAAATCAGCTCGCGTGCCGCCTTCGGCATGCATGCCGCCTTCGGCATGCATGCCATAGATTGCCTACCCCTGGGTTACAGCATTTGGATCCCTCCAGACCCAGTGCTATTCTGGGGCCGGTGGGGAAGTGCATGACCTCTGCTTTCTGGACACTGCCTCCCTAGGAAGCTTGGCCACTGGGGGCTGGAGGAAGCTCTGCCCTAGCAGATGCCATCGCCAGGTGCACTCTTCCTGAAGTGATGCTGTCCAGGATGCTGTCCCCTGGTTGTAGACGTACCTTTGAATATAGGTGGGCAGAGGGGGACTCAGCATGCCCAGCATCCAACCATCTTTAACAGCCGTTGGCCAGCCCTGCAGTCCCCATCACCTTCTATCTGTGAGGCCACGTCTGGTCTCTCCATTCAACTCTCTTTGTGTTTGCCAGGGGCTTTGGAGGGCCTGAGGGTTCTTCCTGTGGCTGGAAAAGTGGCCAGGCTGATCGGCATTCTTGGCTGGTGGTGGATGCTGTGAGGGTAGCAGACCCTCTGTTATTTCAGCCCCATAAGTGGATGCAGGAAGAAAGCCCACACAACACAGACACTGAGACAGTCGGGTGTCCTCGGGCTCCTGCCGAGACTGGTTTGCCAAGCTCTGTTCCAGCCACTTAAGGCCCACGAGGAACAGTGCCTCACCTGTAAGAAGTTTCACCAAACCACTGGCACGTCCCAAGGAGCAACGTGCTACCCAGGAAGAGAAAGGGTCAGATTCGGACCCTCGGTGACAGTCACCCCTCCCTTTCCCAGGGCCTTAGCCTCCCACACCCCTTTATTTACCAGCACCCCGATCTGTACCATGCACACTTCATTTTCTAACACACTGAGATCCATGCCAGCCGGCTCATGGAATTCAGCTCTGCTTCCCTGCCATTTAAAGTGAACACAGCAATCCTCGTCTCTTCCTGTCCTGAACGGCCATGTAGCATTACCATGCTGTGTCAAACCGCTGTTCGCACTAGAGGTGGCTGATTTTTCCACAGAGGGAGTAGGTGTGTTCACTAGATGCTACAGAGTCCAGAGAATGAAAGGTTCTATGCACATATCAGTCATTAGTGAGAATACTGAAATGTAGGCAGCACGGGGTCTATGGTGGCAGGAAGGTAAATAGACAGGTAGATAGACATGCCCTGGTTCCGATCGTGTAAGGTGTTCAGGGAGCTGCCTGCCCAGTAGCACAAGGGTCAGTTCTAGTCAGAGTAGGATAGAGACAGGGAAAGGGCAAAACTTTGTACAGAAGCAGCATCAGTAGGGGATGGGGAACTGTGTGGGTGGGGAAGACAGAGCGCGTACAGCAGCAGCAGCCGCCAGAGCAAATGGTGCTTTATTTAATCTCCTGGATAAAAAGGAATTCTGAAACCAGGTTCTTAAGATGAGGTGCCTTCATCTCGCTGTGCAGCGTTTGATCACATCAGATGTTTTACAAGGAGGTGTATGCTTGAATTATCATTAGAGGAGGCGATGGAGCTGAAGATCGGCAGAAGACTTCCCTCATGGTGGCCTGAATTCATGTTCAAAGTTTGCAACCAGGGAAAAGTAAAAAGGGAACCGTGCAAAGCCATCGGAGTGGAACTGCTGTCAGGAGCGAGGATGGGGCACTGGGGCCTCCCCTGCGCTCTCCAGCGGAGTTTGAGTGCATCCAAAGGAAGTGTCTCCAAACCTGTGAATCAGGACTGGGAATCTTGCAGGAGCAGCCTTCTCCCCACACTTCCAGCTCTCCCTGACCTGGGGGGATGCTGCCAAAGGGCAGTTATCATGGTCACCCTGACTGCATTCTGGAAGCGAGAAACCATTGCTCAAAGCAAAACCCAGCCCCTAAATGAGACGGGTGGAGGGGAGATGCAGAGTTCAGTGACTCTAGGTGGTGGGGGAGAGCAGGATCTGAATCCAAGTGACCTGTGGTGTTGGGAGCAGCAGCACCTGGATCCAAATGATCCCATGTGATGGGGACAACAGGATCCAGACCAGAGTGGGAACTTTGCAGCATCTCATCTGTCGAGACGATCGGTGTTGAGCCTGGGTTTGAAATAGGCAAAGGTTCTGGCAGGGGGAGGGAGTTTTTCTGAGCCAGTTCCCCTTCTGTCCTGAGCCGGGTATGAGAATGGAGAGTGTGCTTGAGACGTGTCAAAACCCGGTCTGTGTGCAGCTTGTTTAGCAATAGAGCAAGTGCCATTTCCAGAGCCTCATTAGCATTTGCATTGTTGCCTAGCTGTCTAAGAGAAGGAACAGCTAAGCGAGCCAGTCAGATCTTACTAATTTGCATGTTAATGAAGCCCACAATATGCAGCTTAGAGAGACTGGCAACTAAACCTAGAATTGATAGATCTATACATGCAGCCTGTATATGCTTTAGAGCCACAGTGAACACTGTAGACAGACACACAGATGGTTAGAGAGACAGACACACAGATGGTTATATAGAGACATGCTGGATGCAGGGAGAAATCTCTCTCTGCAGAGAGGGATGGAAAAGGGCTAGATAGAGGGGTGGAATAGACAATAGGCAGACTGATAGAAAATATCAGTGGAGAGACAGATTAGTCAAGGGTTGTGCACATGCTTGGAAATAAGAATCTCTTCCCCATTTAAAAAAAATAGACGTGTGCATAATCACTTCCATAGAGCACATGCCCCAATGGGGCTTGATTTACTTCCCTGTATGGAAGGATGCTGCATTCCAGGGCTGCAGATGGGAAAAACCGATAGGAAAGGGGCCAACTGGCTGGGTAGACACATTGGCTGGGTTACTGGTCTGCAAAGGGAGAGGGGGCAAGGGCTCGTCCCGGACTTAGCGTGGTGTCTGCCCAGGGCAGAGGGGTTTGTCACCAGCAGCTGCTCCTATTTCTGTGGGTTTGTACATCAGCTAAAATGTTATACACTGGGGCTTGGCCCCGGAGAAATTTATGCTTCTTGAGATGATAAACTGTGAAATCTCACCCTGCTGTTGGACCTGCAACAACTGACACAACAGACACACAGCAGTGATTGTTTGGGGAGCTGCTCTGAGAGGTCTCCTGAGTGAGGTACAGCTCATTGGTGACAGGGACACCAGCAACTTGAAAAACATATTTGCATCTGAGAACAACTGCCTTCTCGGCTAAGGGACAGGCCCATGATCACATGGGGAGTCTGTGGCAGAGCATAGAACTGAACTTGGCTTTCCCCTCCCAGGCCAGGCCAGGCCAGGCCAGGCCTGGGTGGGCCATCCTGCCCCTGAGTTTGGGCTCTGCTGGTATATACCAAGTACCAGCAGTTCCTGTCCATCTGGGGAGCTGTCACACACACTCCCACCACAGGGAGCTGAGTCCAGTGTTGTTCTATAAGGCTGCCTCCCCCAACCCCTTCCACATCTTACTGGCTGGTCTGTCCAGCTGGTGAGCTCACAAGGGTGTTTAAGAAGAGCAGGTGCAGCACGGGAGAGGAACTAAGACCCACTTTGGGGCCAGTATGTGATGATCAGCCCAGCTCGTGATGTACAGGTGACCAGTCCATAGCCTTTGTTTTCTGAGTGCTGTGGGCAGTGACAGCAGACATGTTGGTCATAGAGCTGCTGTAGCCTGTTACACAGGGGACTCTCACACTGTGCATTCTCCTGGAGGCTTTACTTTTGTTCTTTCTTGTTTGGCTGTTGTTCCTTAATCTAGAATAAAAGACGTTTACACAGAGCACATGATTTGTTATTTGGGTCACAGTAGTGCCTTAGAGGCCTAGGTGAGGCATCACACCCCCATTGTGCTAGGTAATGTACAAAGCACAAAAAGCTGGGCCCTGTTCCAAAGAGCTCACAATCAACTTAGGAAACCAGGGACAGCCAACAGCTACAGCAGACAGATGGGGGGAACACAAGGAAACAGTGAAACAATTATGATCTGGTGGTTTTTTTCCTGGACACAGAGCCAGCCACAGTATCACCAACCCCAAATGGTCAAAAATCATGAGATCAGCTTAAAAATCATGGGATCTTAAAAAAGAAAAGAAACTCGGGCTATGTTCTTTGTATTTGCTGCCTGGTTTCTGAGCTTCCAGGCTCACTTGCTTCATGTTTAAAGCTTTTCTTTGCAACCACAGAGGCTAGAAACATACGGTTTTCCCAAGGGAAGCTAAGCTTCTTGTGCAATCTCTTAATTCCAGGAGCTGGTGTTTTAAGACGAACACCAAACATTGTGAGATTTGTAATCATGCTGCGAGAGCTGGTGACACTGTGGCAAATACACCACTCAAAGCAAAACTGTGCTGGGCCCGGTAGGATAGCTGGGCCCAACCTCTGAGAAGTCTTTTCCATTTCTAAATTCTAGGGGAGGGATCCCCCCCATGTCTCCCCAGCTTTGCCTCTCTTTGCAGCAGCTGCGGTGCACAGTGGCCATACAAAATCCACAGGTGGCTCGTGGCACAAGCCCTGTGTTGAGCCATGGTGGGCTGCTCTAGCTGGGGTGTGCTGTGGGTGCATGGGGAAGTGTGGCTTTAGCACACACTGCTAGGACCTGCCTGGTTTACTCTGCAAGGCTATAGCAAGGGGGCGTGGCCTCCCATCCATCTGGGAGGGATGGCTGCGACCGCCCCCTGGTGGGCAGAGCCAGGACACCCACTCTCACCCTGCCAGAAGCAGAGAGGTGGGACAGGAACCAGAAATATAAAAGGCGGGCCCTCCAGCTCAGTTGGAGAAGAGCCCCTCGAGAAGGATGTCTCCCACGCACTGCTGGAGCTCGGACCCGATGCGGCTGCTACAGTGCCAGAGACCTGGAGGGACTGCCCGAGCTGCCGATTCCTGGAGAGACCGAAGAGCTGTTGGGGCTGCCACGAGCTGTTTACTCCAGCAAGACGAATGACGACCCAGGTCCCCCCGAAGGGGAGTGGAGGAAGTAGCCCAGGGAAGCCAAATATATTTTGCCTGTGTTGCTGACTGACAGCTGGCCAGCATGTTGCAGCCAGATTCCCTGCTGACCTGGTGGCAGACCACTCTGCCACTGTTAGGGCCTTGGCTGGAACCTGGTGGAGTCAGGTGGGCTCGGGTCCCCCTGCCCCCTGCCACCCTCCGGTGGGTGGCAGGCTCCCCACTCTTGGCCAAGAAGTCTGTATTTGTCAGTGGTCCACCAGAGCCAGAACCCCCGACTGTTTGCTGCCCCACCCTGCCTGAGGGCCGGAGCTTATAGACTTCACTGCTCTGTCATGACTACAGAGCAGAGTCCCCAACCATTTAGGGACCTGCCCTGCCTGAGGTCCTGGGCTCTGAGATTACTGACTGCTCTCCCTGCCAAGTGGCAGAGGCCCCGGTGCTAATTCCCCCCCTGAACTGTGCCCCTCCAGAGCCATCATAGCGAGGGGGCGTGGCCTCACTCCTGGACAGAAGGGGGACAGCCGCCACTGCCCTACTAAGCCATAGACAGGCCTGGGGATGCTGCTGTAACTTAGAGCACCCCCAGGACTGCCTGAGTTCTGCCAGGAGCCACTTCAGCCCCTGGAGCAGTGCAAAACTGGGAGGGTGCAAAGGCAGCTCTGCTGACCTCCCCAGGGGTTGTGCCTCCCCTAAGTGTGGCTGAGGATTCTACAACTCCCTTGCAAGCCGGCTCTGCTCAGCTCTTCATCATTAATGCTTGTAAAGTGCTTTGAAATCCACGGCTGGAAGAGCCTATAGAAATGCAAAGCCTTATCAGTGAATGACAATTATTACTGTCCATGTCCTTGGCTTGGCTTGCCAGTTCTGCTACCCAGTGCTTTAGTGCACTGAGTGATCAGAGCCACTTCATATCATCAAGGTGATGCCTTAAACATTCTTCTTTATTATGCCTGGAATATTTGTATGCGGCACGTACAGTCCCACGTAGCTGCTCGGGCTGGAATCAATGGGAGTGGATTAGAGAACAAGGAGCTGTTAGTGGGTAATCACCACACACCACAATACAGGAATTCTGGTCTAAGAATTTCTTTGAGGGGTCTGTTTAGAAGAGCTCGACCCCTGGCTCTTTCTTCTGAGTGTTACAGCAGGCTCCCGCGAGCCATCTGGGTGACACCCTGCCTTGTGGCTCTTATCCCCAAGGAAGGACAAAAGCAGTCAATATGATACTCAAAAGAGACGGGTAGGGAAAGGGACTGAATTAAAACCTGGATCCGAACAGCCTCAGCCTCTGTGTGTGTGTGTGTGTGTGAGAGAGAGAGAGAGAGAGAGAGAGAGAGAGAGAGAGAGTCCATCTCTAATAAATGTATAATTATTCATCATCCGACTCAGCGCCTGCTGTCCGGGGCAGTGGGTGGAGCACGGCACTGGGAGTCTGCCACTCTGAAGTTCTCACCCTGGCTCTGATTCTGACTCCCGCTGTGGCCAGTAAGATGTGCGCCTCAGTTTCCCTACCTGTACAATGGAGATGATAATTGCCAGGCCCCGATCCTGTGATCAGATCCATGCTAGTGGGACCCCAATGAGTCACTTGCCTCAGCAGGCCCCTGGAGGTGAATGAATCTCTGCTAAGTGCATTAAAGGTGAACAGTGTGGATTATTATCATTCTAGACATCTAAGGGCCATGCTTCATGGCCCTTAGATTTCTAGAAGGGGCAAATGATTCCTGAGGTCGCTATGTTTGGGTGTCCACTTGACAGTCTTAAAGCGGCCTGATTTTCAGCGGGTGACTGCTCAGCACTTTCTGAAAATCAGGGCTTGGGCACCCACATGCAGAGGTAGGAAGAATCATTCATCCACCTGTCGCGCTGTCTGGAGTGGTTCACAAACTCAAGTCCGACTGTCAAAAGCAGGGCAGACATCCCAAGCCGGTGGTGTGCTCTATAATTAGATGTTACCAGTCCAGTAACAAATGTGAGCTCCTGGATCACTGTGACAGTCTCACCATGGAGTCACAGACAGTCCCCTTGGGCACTCCAGTCTACCTGCCACCCAGGCAAGCTGGACTGAGGGATAGCTGGTTGCCATATCCCAAAGATCACAAAAGATTCAGGTTGCTTCCAGTCCCAAGAGACCAGTCACATACCCAGGTCAGTTTGTAGCTTAGATCTCACACCAAAGTCACAAACAAGGTCAGCTCCCAGACTGCTGCACTGGGCAGCACAATATGGGGAGAAGGTGACCAGCCCTCTGTGGAGAAAGAAGTGGTTCGGGACTATTTAGAAAAACTGGACGTGCACAAGTCCATGGGGCCGGATGCGCTGCATCCGAGGGTGCTAAAGGAGTTGGCGGATGAGATTGCAGAGCCATTAGCCATTATTTTTGAAAACTCATGGTGATCGGGGGAGGTCCCAGATGACTGGAAAAAGGCTAATGTAGTGCCCATCTTTAAAAAAGGGAAGAAGGAGTATCCGAGGAACTACAGGCCAGTCAGCCTCACCTCAGTCCCTGGAAAAATCATGGAGCAGGTCCTCAAGGAATCAATTATGAAACACTTAGAGGAGAGGAAAGTGATCAGGAACAGTCAGCATGGATTCACCAAGGGGAAGTCGTGCCTGACTAACCTAATCGCCTTCTATGAGGAGATAACTGGCTCTGTGGATGAGGGGAAAGCAGTGGATGTGTTATTCCTTGCCTTTAGCAAAGCTTTTGATATGGTCTCCCACAGTATTCTTGCCGCCAAGTTAAAGAAGTATGGGCTGGATGAATGGACTGTAAGGTGGATAGAAAGCTGGCTAGATCGTCGGGCTCAACGGGTAGTGATCAATGGCTCCATGTCTAGTTGGCAGCCGGTATCAAGCGGAGTGCCCCAAGGGTTGGTCCTGGGGCCGGTTTTGTTTAATATCTTTATTAATGATCTGGAGGATGGTGTGGACTGCACTCTCAGCAAGTTTGCAGATGACACTAAACTAGGAGGCGTGGTAGATACACTGGAGGGTAGGGATCGAATACAGAGGGACCTAGACAAATTAGAGGATTGGGCCAAAAAAAACCTGATGAGGTTCAACAAGGACAAATGCAGAGTCCTGCACTTAGGACGGAAGAATCCCATGCACTGCTACAGACTAGGGACCGAATGACTAGGCAGCAGTTCTGCAGAAAAGGACCTAGGGGTCACAGTGGATGAGAAGCTGGATATGAGTCAACAGTGTGCTCTTGTTGCCAAGAAGGCTAACGGCATTTTGGGCTGTATAAGTAGGGGCATTGCCAGCAGATCGAGGAACGTGATCGTTCCCCTTTATTCGACATTGGTGAGGTCTCATCTGGAATACTGTGTCCAGTTTTGGGCCCCACACTGCAAGAAGGATGTGGAAAAATTGGAAAGAGTCCAGCGGAGGGCAACAAAAATGATTAGGGGTCTGGAGCACATGACTTCTGAGGAGAGGCTGAGGGAACTGGGATTGTTTAGTCTCCAGAAGAGAAGAGTGAGGGGGGATTTGATAGCAGCCTTCAACTACCTGAAGGGGGGTTCCAAAGAGGATGGAGCTCGGCTGTTCTCAGTGGTGGCAGATGACAGAACAAGGAGCAATGGTCTCAAGTTGCAGTGGGGGAGGTCCAGGTTGGATATTAGGAAACACTATTTCACTAGGAGGGTGGTGAAGCACTGGAATGCGTTACCTAGGGAGGTGGTGGAGTCTCCTTCCTTGGAGGTTTTTAAGGCCCGGCTTGACAAAGCCCTGGCTGGGATGATTTAGTTGGGAATTGGTCCTGCTTTGAGCAGGGGGTTGGACTAGATACCTCCTGAGGTCCCTTCCAACCCTGACATTCTATGATTCTATGATTCAACGCTGGTAGCCAGTCCTATACAGGGCCGGCTCCAGGCACCAGCTTAACAAGCAAGTGCTTGGGGTGGCCAAGGGAGAGGGGCAGCACCTGCGACAATTTGGGGGCGGCAGGTCCCTCACTCCCTCTAGGAGCGTAGGACCTGCCGCTGAAATGCCGCCGCCAATCGCGGCTTTTTTTTTGCTTGGGGCGGCAGAAATGCTGGAGCCGGCCCTGGTCCTATAGCAAACTGACTAAGGATGTATTAACTAGGGGGAAAAGGAGAGAGTTATTTACAGGTTAAAGCAGGCAACATATAAGCACAATGAGTTACAGTCTATGGTTCCCAAAGGTGACACAGATGTGGGAATCTGTCAACACTGACTGTCTTTTACAGCTAACCCAGTTTGATGCTGGGGATCTCTGCTTATGTTTCCTAGCTCCAGCCTTTGTGAGAGTCTAAACAGCAAAGAGATAGCTAGTTCAAATCGATGGCACAAGCGCTCCTGCACATAACTTCTTCGTGAGTTTTTGTCCTACGGCAGCCAATTTAGTTGTGATAATCGTTCTTGATGGGCGGGGGAGCCACTCCTCCTGCCTAGGGTCACAGGTTCAGAGCAGGCATTTGTACAATTATGAAGCAAACTCACATGATACTTTATGACATGGGATACAGACATTACCAGTGAAAATAATGCAGGCAGCAACGTACAAGCATTTTGTAGAGTCTAAACACATCCTTACACATTTAACACCCGTCTTGAACAATATTAAGATACAGGTGAGCTGGTCTGGTTTCCAGCTATGAATTTGACAGTGCTACAGCCTTGGCAAGAGCTGGCACCTGGTCTACCAGCATTACCCATCTTCAGCACATTGGGCAGGGTGGAGGGACATCTAGCACAGAGGTTTTCAAACCGATTTCTCCCTTCCCCTGTGAGCGGCTTCCGTCTGCAGAGTGCTGTATTGTTTGAGCTGCCAGTTCTCTCAGCCAGACGGCATGGCTGTCCAGTAATCCCTCCAGCACCATCAACCCATGGCCATTTGCAGCAATAGGCTCATGTATTCCCCACCTGCCAGCCTGGATTGTGGACTGTTTCCATCTTCATTTCAGAGGGAAGGCAGGTCATTGGCAGGAGTGTGTGTGTGTGTGTGTGTGTGTGTGTGTGGAGGTGGGGGCTCAAGGGTCCGGGCTATCAGAGGTGCCGGCCGAAGAACAAACAATAGCCCACAACACCTGCATTTTTCACTGACACACTAGGTTTTGAGGGTTTCTTAACTAAAATTTCAGACACACAAACAGAGTCAACAAATGTAGATGACACACTGAAGAATGCCCACGTGGGACCAAGCTGAGCCTGGGTGTAAGTGGGTCACTTATCCCAAGGCTCACTTTGGCCCATAGTATGGAATTACCATTTCCCAATGATTAAGACTTTTGTGTACAAGGGAGGGGGCAGTTAGAGCAGGTGACTGAGCTCTGTTCTCAGCTCTGATACTGCCCTGCTGGTTGACCCTGGCCAAGTCACTTCTCCACTCCTGCCTCAGTTTCTCCATTTGTACCATGAAAATAATTAGTATTAATTGTGTTTTTGGAGTACTGAGATCAGGGTCCCATTGCACTAGGTGCTGCAAAAACACTGGGTAAGAGAGAGCCCTGCTCCAAAGAATGTACAACCTGAATAGACAAATTGTGGGAGGGGACACAGAGGTCAAATGACTGTCCCAAGATCTCTCAGCAGATCAGTGCCAGAGCCAAGGATAGAACCCCGCTGTCCTCACTTCCAATTGAGATTGTTGAGACCAGGTGGTGGATAATCAGCTAAACATGAGCTCCTGTGGCCAAAAGTGCGAATGTGATCCTGAGATGCATAAATAGGGGAATCTTGAGTCTGAGTAGAGAGGTTATTTTGCCTCTGTATTTGGCACTGGTGTGACCACGGCTGGAATCCTGTGTCCAGCTCTAGTGTCCACAACTCAAGAAGGTTGTTGATAAACTGGAGAGGGTTCAAAGAAGAGCCATGAAAATGATGAAATGATTAGAAAATATTCCTTATAATGATAGACTCAAGGAGTACCATCTATTTAGATTAACAAAGAGAACATAAGAACGGCCGTACTAGGTCAGACCAAAGGTCCATCTAGCCCAGTATCCTGTCTACCAACAGTGGCCAATGCCAGGTGCCCCAGAGGGAGTGAACCTAACAGGTAATGATCAAGTGATCTCTCTCCTGCCATCCATCTCCATCCTCTGACAAACAGAGGCTAGGGACACCATTCCTTACCCATCCTGGCTAATAGACATTAATGGACTTAACCTCCATGAATTTATCCAGTTCTCTTTTAAACGCTGTTATAGTCCTAGCCTTCACAACCGCCTCAGGCAAGAAGTTCCACAGGTTGTCTGTGTGCTGTGTGAAGAAGAACTTCCTTTTATTTGTTTTAAACCTGCTGCCCATCAATTTCATTTGGTGGCCCCTAGTTCTTGTATTATGGGAATAAGTAAAGAACTTTTCCTTATTCACTTTCTCCACATCACTCATGATTTTATAGACCTCTATCATATCCCCCCTTAGTCTCCTTAGTCCTAGCCTCTTTAATCTCTCCTCATATGGGACCTATTCCAAACCCCTAATCGTTTTAGTTGCCCTTCTCTGAACCTTTTCTAGTGCCAGTATATCTTTTTTGAGATGAGGAGACCACATCTGTACGCAGTATTCAAGATGTGGGCATACCATTGATTTATATAAGGGCAATAAGATATTCTCTGTCTTATTCTCTATCCCCGTTTCAATGATTCCTAACATCCTGTTTGCTTTTTTGACCGCCTCTGCATACTGCGTGGACGTCTTCAGAGAACTGTCCACGATGACTCCAAGATCTTTTTCTTGATTCGTTGTAGCTAAATTAGCCCCATCATATTGTGTGTATAGTTGGGGTTATATTTTCCAATGTGCATTACTTTACATTTATTCACATTAAATTTCATTTGCCATTTTGTTGCCCAATCACTTAGTTTTGTGAGATCTTTTTGAAGTTCTTCACAGTCTGCTTTGGTCTTATCTATCTTGAGCAGTATAGTATCGTCTGCAAACTTTGCCACCTCACTTTTTACCCCTTTCTCCAGATCATTTATGAATAAGTTGAATAGGATTGGTCCTAGGACTGACCTTTGGGGAACACCACTAGTTACCCCTCTCCATTCTGAGAATTTACCATTGATTCCTACCCTTTGTTCCCTGTCTTTTAACCAGTTCTCAATCCATGAAAGGACCTTCCCTTTTATCCCATGACAACTTAATTTATGTAAGAGCCCTTGGTGAGGGACCTTGTCAAAGGCTTTCTGGAAATCTAAGTGTACTGTGTCCACTGGATCCCCCTTGTCCACATGTTTGTTGATCGCTTCAAAGAACTCTAATAGATTAGTAAGACACGATTTCTCCTTACAGAAACCATGTTGACTTTTGCCCAACAATTTATGTTCTTCTACGTGTCTGACAATTTTATTCTTTACTATTGTTTCAACTAATTTGCCTGGTACTGACGTTAGACTTACCGGTCTGTAATTGCCAGGATCACCTCTAGAGCTCTTTTTAAATATTGGCGTTACATTAGCTATCTTCCAGTCATTGGGTACAGAAGCCGATTTAAAGGACAGGTTACAAACCATAGTTAATAGTTCTGCAACTTCACATTTGAGTTCTTTCGGAATTCTTGGGTGAATGCCATCTGGTCCTGGTGACTTGTTACTGTTAAGTTTATAAATTAAGTCCAAAACCTCCTCTAGTGACACTTCAATCTGTGACAGTTCCTCAGATTTGTCACCTACAAAAGCCGGCTCAGGTTTGGGAATCTCCCTAACATCCTCAGCCGTGAAGACTGAAGCAAAGAATCCATTTAGTTTTTCCGCAATGACTTTATCGTCTTTAAGTGCTCCTTTTGTATCTCAATCGTCCAGGGGACCCACTGGTTGTTTAGCAGGCTTCCTGCTTCTGATATACTTAAAAAACATTTTGTTATTACCTTTGGAGTTTTTGGCTAGCTGTTCTTCAAACTCCTCTTTGGCTTTTCTTATTACATTTTTACACTTAATTTGGCAGTGTTTATTTACCTCACTAAGATTTGACTTCCACTTTTTAAAAGATGCCTTTTTATCTCTCACTGCTACTTTTACATGGTTGTTAAGCCACAGTGGCTCTTTTTTAGTTCTTTTACTGTGTTTTTTAATTTGGGGTATACATTGAAGTTGGGCCTCTATTATGGTGTCTTTAAAAAGCTCCCATGCAGTTTGCAGGGATTTCACTTTAGTCACTGTACTTTTTAACTTCTGTTTAACTAACCCCCTCATTTTTGCATAGTTCCCCTTTCTGAGATTAAATGCCACAGTGTTGGGCTGTTGAGATGTTCTTCCCACCACAGGGATGTTAAATGTTATTATATTGTGGTCACTATTTCCAAGCAGTCCTGTTATAGTTACCTCTTGGACCAGATCCTGTGCTCCACTCAGGACTAAATCGAGAATTGCCTCTCCCCTTGTGGGTTCCCGTACCAGCTGCTCCATGAAGCAGTCATTTAAAGTATCGAGAAATTTTGTCTCTGCATTTCGTCCTGAGGTGACATGTACCCAGTCAATATGGGGATAATTGAAATCCCCCACTATTATTGAGTTCTTAATTTTGATAGCCTCTCTAATCTCCCTTAGCATTTCATTGTCACTATCACTGTCCTGGTCAGGTGGTCGATAATAGATCCCTAATGTAATATTCTAATTAGAGCATGAAATTACTATCCATAGAGATTCTATGGAACATGTGGATTCACTTAAGATTTTTACTTCATTTGATTCTACATTTTCTTTCACATATAGTGCCACCCCCACCCCTGCACAATCTGTTCTGTCCTTCCAATATATTTTATACCCCGGATGATTGTGTCCCATTGATTGTCCTCAGTTCACCAGGTTTCTGTGATGCCTATTATATCAATATCCTCCTTTAACACGAGGCACTCTAGTTCACCCATCTTATTATTTAGACTTCTAGCATTTGTGTACAAGCACTTTAAAAACTTGTCACTGTTTATTTGTCTGCCCTTTTCTGATGTGTCAGATTCTTTATGTGAATGTTTATCATCTGATCTGGCCCTTACATTATCCTCCTCCATCCTCTGCTCCTGACTATACCCTGGAGATTCTCTATCATTAGACTCTCCCCTAAGAGAAGTCTCTGTCCGATCCACATGCTCCTCTGCAGCAGTCGGCTTTCCTCATCTCCTAGTTTAAAAACTGCTCCACAACCTTCTTAATGTTTAGTGCCAGCAGTCTGGTTCCACTTTGGTTTAGGTGGAGCCCATCCTTCCTGTATAGGCTCCTCCCATCCCAAAAGTTTCCCCAGTTCCTAATGAATGTAAACCCCTCCTCTCTACACCATCATCTCATCCACGCATTGAGACTCTGAAGCTCTTCCTGCCTACCTGGCCCTGCGCGTGGAACTGGGAGCATTTCTGAGAATGCCACCATAGAGGTCCTGGATTTCAGTCTCTTCCCTAGCAGCCTAAATTTGGCCTCCAGGACATCTCTCCTACCCTTCCCTATGTCATTGGTACCTACATGTACCACGACCACTGGCTCCTCCCCAGCACTACACGTAAGTCTATCCAGACGCCTTGAGAGATCCGCAACCTTCGCACCAGGCTGGCAAGTCACCATACAGTTCTCCCGGTCATCACAAACCCAGCTATCTATCAGGGCCGGCTCCAGGCACCAGCTGAGCAAGCTGGTGCTTGGGGTGGCAGATTGTTCGAGGCGGCATTCTGCCCAATCCTAGGGTGGCACGGCCACATTTTTTTTTCTTCCGCTCCGGCCACCCTGTAGGGGGCGGCGGTGCAGAGAACCAGAGCGCCCTGCAGGGCAGTCCTTTTCCTTCCCTCCCCGCCGACCGGAGCGGAGCCCTCGTGGCAGGCCGCAGGAGGCGGTGCAGCAGGAGGGGCTGCGTGGCAGCGCCCCCTGCTCCCTCCCCCTCCCCCAGCTGGTCCCCCTGCACCTGCACTCCGGCCGCGCCGCAGGTTTTTATTTATTTATTTTTATTGCTTTGCCGTTCTGGCCTCCCCGTTTTTTTTTTTTTTTTTGCTTGGGCAGCCAAAAAGCCAGAGCCGGCGCTGCTATCTATGTTTCTAATGATCGAATCTCCCATTCCTAACACCTGCCTTTTCCTAGTGAGAGGTAACCTCAGTGCGAGAGGATACTCTAACACTATTTAGAGGGAGGGTCCCAACTATGGGAAGGTTTCCCTCTGCTCCCGTTGACTGCTCTGCTTCCCTGGGCCTTTCATCCTCCCCGACAGCACAGGGGCTGTCTGACCGGAGGTGGGACAATTCTACAGAAAGCCTCATCAACATACCTCTCTGCCTTCCTTAGCTCCTCCAGTTCCGCCACCCTGGCCTCCAAAGTCCGTATGTGGTCTCTGAGGGCCAGGAGCTCCTTGCACCGAGTGCACACATACTCCACCCGCCCACAGGGCAGGTAATCAGACATGCTGCACTCAGCACAATAAACTGGATAGCCCCCACTCTGCTGCTGGGCTTCTGCCTGTATTGTCTCCTGCAGCTACTTAGGTTAATGATACGTTTTGTTTAAATCAAGAAGTTTTGAATGTAGTTTAGTGTACAGGTTTTAAAGAACAGCAAGTGAACCTTGCCCCCTTCCCACTCCCCTTCCAAACTCCCTTGCGAAACTCCCTGTTAGCAGCCCTGTTCGCCAAGGTAAACTCATAAATTGTTCGCCCTCTATAACACTGATAGAGAGATATGCACAGGTATTAATACATACTCTGGGACAACTTATCAGGCTCATGGTGGATTCTCCATCACTGACGGTTTTTAAATCCAGATTGGATGTGTGATGGGTTGGATCACAGAAACCCCCTTGGGGCTGCCAACTGATGTGCCAAGACTACTTCTGCCCCTGCTTCCCTGCCCTGGTAGCTTGGGACTTCAGTGCCCTGCCTGGTTTGAGCCAGACCCGCTAGCCTGCTGCTAACCCAGACCCAGGTCTGAACCACGTCCCCTAACAGCTGTAGGCTTAATTGAAAGCAGCTTAAGAAGTGTTCCTGTCTGTAACACTCAGATGCCCAACTCCCAATGGGGTCCAATCCCCAAATAAATCCATTTTACCCTGTATAAAGCTTATACAGGGTAAACTCATAAATTGTTCGCCCTCTATAACACTGACAGAGAGATAGGCACAGGTATTAATACATACTCTGGGTTAATTAATAAGTAAAAAGTGATTTTATTAAATACAGAAAGTAGGATTTAAGTGGTTCCAAGTAGTGTGGAGAAAGTGGATAAGGAAAAGTTATTTACTTATTCCCATAATACAAGAACTAGGGGTCATCAAATGAAATTAATAGGCAGCAGGTTTAAAACAAATAAAAGGAAGTTCTTCTTCACACAGCGCACAGACAACCTGTGGAACTCCTTACCTGAGGAGGTTGTGAAGGCTAGGACTATAAAAGCGTTTAAAAGAGAACTGGATAAATTCATGGTGGTTAAGTCCATTAATGGCTATTAGCCAGGATGGGTAAGGAATGGTGTCCCTAGCCTCTGTCTGTCAGAGGGTGGAGATGGATGGCAGGAAGAGAGATCACTTGATCATTACCTGTTAGGTTCACTCCCTCTGGGGCACCTGGCATTGGCCACTGTTGGTAGACAGGATACTGGGCTAGATGGACCTTTGGTCTGACTCGGTACGGCCGTTCTTATGTTCTTATGTTCTTAGTAACAGACAGAACAAAGTGAATTACCAAGTAAAATAAAATAAAACACGCAAGTCTAAGCCTAATATAGTAATAAAGCTGAATACAGATAAAATCTCACCCTCAGAGATGTTTCAGTAAGCTTCTATCACAGACTGGATGCTTTCCTAGTCTGGGCACAATCCTTTCCCCTGGTACAACCCTTGTTCCAGCTCAGGTGGTAGCTAGGGGATTTCTCATGATTGCAGCCCTCTTTGTTCTGTTCCACCCCCTTATATATCTTTGGCACAAGGCAGGAATCTTTTGTCTCTCTGCCCCCCCATCCCTCCTTCTAAATGGAAAAGCACCAGGTTTGAGATGGATTTCAGTACCAGGTGACATGGTCACATTTCCTGTGAGACTCCAACCCTTCACTCCTCCCAGCCTGACTCACAGGAAGGCCTGCCTGCAAACAGAGCCATCCACAGTCAATTGTCCTGGCTGATGGGAGCCATCAAGATTCCAAACCACCATTAATGGCCCACACTTTGCATAATTACAATAGGCTCTCAGAGTTATATTTCATATTTCTAGTTTCAGATACAAAAGTGATACATTTATACAAATAGTATGAACACACTCAGTAGATTATAAGCTTTGTAATGATACCTTACAAGAGATCTTTTGCATGAAGCATATCCCAGTTACATTATATTCACACTCATTAGCATATTTTCATAAAATCATACAGAGTGCAACGTCACAGGATGTTTGTCTAAAAACTCTGCTCTAGGGGTTGCTTTGGGGCAGTTCTCAGCCTGTGCTATACAGGAGATCAGCCTGGATGATCACAATGGTGCCTTGCAATCTATGACTCTATGCTGCCTCTGTGATAAACCTGATCTACTTCATATGATTTCAGTAATAAAGATGTGTTGAGTGCATGGAGAGCCTCATTGGCTCATTGCTAATGTAAGCGTTGAGCTGCAGGGTTACAGGATGGATCCAGACATTTTTGTATGTCCATCTCTAATTTTGAATTGTTAATTAACTGATTATTGATTAGTATTAATATAGCCCTCTTGGTGCATGTGACATTTTACAGGGCAAGGAGAAGAGAAGGGCCCTGATTCTTCTCTCATTTCCATGGGTGTAAAACCCCTGATCTCCCTGCGGGACTCCTGATTTACACAAATGTAAACGAGAGAACAGTTAGCCCTGTGGCCCCTGTCCCTAGGGTGGCCAACTCTCCAGGATTGTCCTAGAATCTCCAGGAATTAAAGATCAATCTTTAATTAAAGATTGTCATATGATGAAACCTCCAGAAATACAGCCAACCAAAATTGGCAACCCTACCTGTCCCAAAGGTCTGACACTGCTAATCAGATCAGTAACTTATACCTCTGATGGATGAGGCCAATAAGGGCACTGGGCTCCCACAATGACTGCTAAACTGCAACTGTCTGCTAAATGATGGTACTGCTAGTGTGTCCCACTGCTATGGGCACAGCATACAGAGAAGTTAGATTAAAAATATCACTACTCTTGCCAGAAGGGTGACTGTAACACAACTTTATTTCTTAAAAATCAAAACAATGCTACAGAAGACCCCAAAACCAGAGAGAGACAAAGCAGGCTGCTCCCTAAACCCGAGAGGCTGAACTCACCCCACCGTACCTTATGCTGCCTTTGCAGCCTTTCTGCTGCCAGGCCCAGCTAGCACAGTTCCCTACAGACCCCCCAGCCTGTAAGTAGGACAAGGAAAACCCCAAGAAATGTAAAGTGATAGCTTACCATTTTAACACAGTTTTCAATACACCACATTCACCATTCTCTCTCCTCCTTTCTCCCCAGTCTCCACCCCCAGATCCAGAGCACACCCCTGGGCTTTCCCCATAGCAATTTCCAGCCTCGCAGAGCAGAAGGGGTGTGGGGCTGGGGAACAGGTGTGCACTATGGAGAGAACGCTCCCCTATGCTGGGGGAATCTCTCCTTTCATTTTCTAGGAGCTGCTCTGTGTTAAGGGACTGGGACCCTCGCTTGTGCCAAGGGATTCTGTTTGGAGCAGGGACGGTGAAACTGGCTCTGCTCACCCCCAGCTGGCTCACTCCACTGGCTTTGCAGCAGAGGCAGCGTGGCATGGGGCAGGCCCAGTCTGGTTCTGTGTCAGCCTGGGGACAGCCTAGCCAGCTCTTTGGATACGCTGGCTTTGTTCCACATGGCTCCATTTGTTATGAGGTCAACCTAGTACAAGTCAGGAAACCCAGGAATGGTGCACCCAGTCCTGGGTCAGTCTTGGGGTGGCCCAGCCCAGCCTGGTTTGGCTTTCTTGGGCATGGGGGCTGACCCAGGCAGGGATGGCTTCTTCAGGATCTGTCTGATGCCAGGGCAATCTGGTCAGGTTTCGCTCAGCACAGGGCCAGCTGGAGCCAGGCCGATCGCCTCTTTGATTTGAAGAGACCGGGGCTCAGGGGAAGAGCGTGAACAAGGCACAAGGCTTACAGGGGGTCTGAGCTGCCAGGTTCGCCCACAAACTCCAACTTCCCCCTCATCCCAAATTCACAGATCCAAGGGCCCAAGCCTTGGAGGTTGGCTCCTGATCCCAAGCCCGGGGATGTGGTGAGTGTCTGGTGAGCAGAAGCCCAGCTGTGTTACATGGCGGTTTGTCCAGCTAGAGATGAACTAGCAATGAGGCAGCCCTCCCACCCTCAAGCCTTGACATAAAAAGCTCCCCCCCCCACCTCCAGGTTATCCACTGATTGGATTGTTCCAGTGCTGCAATCCCTGGCAGCCGGGGCAGCTTGCTGTGGGAGGCTGCAGGGCAGTGCTAACACTGGGGCTGCTGGAGCAGGCCAGCAGAGGGAAGGGTTAAGTGAGATTCCGAGGCTCTGACATTTTGCTAATGGGCTGTGTTAATTGATTCGCTCATTTCCATTTGTTCCTGTTAAAGAGAGACAGATGAGAGTGATCCTGCAGTGCAGCGACTTGGCAGGGAGCGTCTCCGCTGAGTGCAGATGTGCTCCTGACTCATTTATTACCATCAGGTCTCCAGGCTACTCTGAGTGGAGCCACTTTTCCAAGGCTCTGGAAAGGCACGAGGGGCCGGGGCCGTGAATCCTGGCTCCCAATGCCCGCAGGCTGCCCTCATCGCAGCCCCGCTGGCCCCGCCGCACGGAGGAGAGCCCTGGGTGTAGGCAGGAGGGGAAGGAGGCAGGTGCTGCCGTGGCTGACGAGCTGGTACTGGGGAAGGAGTTGCTGGAGTTGGGAGGCAAGAGGGAGCTGAGCGGGTGCAAGATGACGTGTTTGGAAAAGCAGTCCCAGGACAGAGCCAGGCCATTTCCGGGGCTCCCGGATTCTCTCGCCTGGAGTTTGCAAGGGCCTTAGGAGAGCAGTGCAGCCTCGGCCCCGACCCCAGGTCACTTACATGCCAGCAGCCTCTGTTGTGCCTCGGTTTCTCAGCCATATGTGGGATAATGTCACCGTATCGCTCTGGGAAGGCACTTGGACATCTCCAGGTGCACAGCGCCACACGAGGGCTGAGAATTGTTATTGTTAACCAATGAAATACAGCAGCAACACTTGGCAGCTTTCGCTGCCAGATATCAAAGTGCTTTGCCTACTCCGCTAACCAGGGAGATCGGCATTATGAGTCCCACTTTTCAGAGGGGGAAACTGAGGCATAGAGCAGTTATAGGACTGGCCCAAAGTTACCCAGGGAGTCAGTGGAAGAACTGAAGTAGAACCCAGGAGTCCTGATGCCCAGTGCTGAGCCCTCACTGCTAAACAACACTCCCTGTGAAAGACACAGGAATCTTGTCAAAGATCCCCTTAGCCTCAAGTCAGGAGAGAGGCAGAGAGAATCTGTGTGTTGGGTCCTTCCACGACACGAGGAGCTATACGTGAATGAATGCAGGCTGCATTCTGGCTGCCTGCACCTTGTCTGTCCAGTGACAATGAAGATTAGGGGCAAATTCTCAGTGGAGCAAACATCTTGCCTTCCCTGGTCTTGTCACAGCTCAATGTATAGACCAGGGTGTCCTAGCCCAGCTCAGCGACTTCTCCCCTCTCGTGTATGGCTTTGTACATTCACGGTGCAGCTAGGAGCAGTGGCCAGAGCTGCTCGAATGTTTAACCAATGTGCGGGGGTTTGGGCCAACAAATGCATTTTGACAAATCAAAACATTTTGTGCAAACGGTTCAATTTCGATAATGTTTTCTATGGACAAAGAACCAAATTAAATGTCAATGTTTGCTTGCGATACCTGCACTGAAACAATCAAAATTTGCCATAAAACATTGTGAGGGAAATCATTTCCCTGGAACCGTTCTCCCCTGGCTCTCGGAGCAGCAGGGCCCCGCCTGGCACCACCTCACACCACTGCCGGAGAAGGCAGTAACTCCAAGTTCTCCTAAGATGGGTCAGTCTTGCAGTCTGCGCAGTAGGATTCAGATTTCACAATTCTCAGAAGGCCCCTTGGGTCCTGCAAGCTCGCAGGCTCAGAACTAACAGGAGCGCCCAACGTATGTCGGAGTTTGGGACAACTGGGACTGAACTCGGCTGTCTTGGAAAGTAGCAGGCTGGCTGCAGAGTGTGATGGAGAGCTCCAGGGACTGGAATGTAATGGGAAATTACACAGGCCCCTTGTGTGGGACTGTATGGGCAGCCTGTGATGGAATCGTCACACAGGATATCACAAACCCTGGGTGCCTGTACAGCGGAGCTGGGGGTGTGAATTCCAGCTCGAGGTGACATAGCCAGGCAAGCTCTGATCCAGCCAGCACGCTACAAATAGAGCGCACACCTGTGGCAGTGCAAGGGGTGGGAGGGGCTAGCCACCCCCCTGCACACCTGTGGGCTCAGCCAGGATCGTGCTCAGGTGGCTAACCCAGTCTGCTGCGTACTTCGCCATGGACACCCTTCTATTTACACTGCACTAGTACAATCAGAGCTAGCACATGTACGGCCACCCGAGCTGGAAATTACCCCTCCAGCGCCACTGTCCATGTACCCTCTGCTGATCCTGGCTCGGAGGGAAAATCATTTTGCAGCGGTTAATGAAAAGCGTTGCTCAATTCTGCACGGACTCCAGGCGGTAAATAAGCCTATTGCTTGCCCATTAATTACTCAGTGACTTGCCTGAGTGCCACTGCCCCCACTCCCAGCAGGTCAGGTCAGCACTGAACTTGCTCCCCTCCCCCATGAAGGGCAAGGCCCCCAAGCAGTTCCTGGTTCCTCTGTGCCAGCAACCCTCCGGGGGACTCCTTCACAGGCATTGGAAAGGGCTGAGAATGCCTTGCACTTTTACATAGTGTTTGATGAGACATTCTTAATGGCAATGCTGGAGTCCCCAGTGCCCCTGGATGTTCGCCTTGCGGCCGCGCCGCCAATATATAAAGCCAGTTATAAATGGCTTCAATGCTGCAGAAAATACCGTCTCTGGAACAAAGGGAAAGGGACATAAAGAAAAGTGGAGATAAGGGTGTGACAGGGTCTCCTGCAGGGAAGAAAGTGCAGAGCACAAATCCCGCAAATCTTCCCAATCTTTATGCTGGAGAAGGGCCCGAAGCTGAACCTTGTCACGTCTCGGGGGTAGATTCAAAGGCCCAGCTCAGAGCCTGCCTCACAGTGTTGCTTCTGAGTGTCACCCACGCTTGGAAGGGCCTGTTCTCCAGGTCTGGTGTGGACGGTGAGTGACCAGGCTTCTGTTGGCCCAAACTGGTGGAAGGCTCAGCTGAATATCCGATCTGGCGAGATTTCCAGCGCTGAAGCAGGCGGCCATCCCAGCCTCACCTCTGAGCTCAGCAGGGTTCTCGAACGGGACAAATCTCACAGCTTGTGAGATTTCAGTGCCTTCCTCTATGGAATCCTGCTTTCTAGCTGTAGCCAGTTGCCTGCTCCCATTCATAGCTCTGTGAGGTCATGCTAGCCGGAAGTGACAAAGAAAAATCTCATCTACAGATCCGGTTAAAGGTGAACGGAAAAGCTTGTTCCTGCCAAGTCCTGAGCTCAGAGCTCTGGGCTTTTCATGCTACAGCTGATGAAATCAAAAACATTTAAAACAGAGCAGGACATGGGATGATTTAGCTGGGAATTGGCCCTGCTTTGAGCAGGGGATTGGACTAGATACCTCCTGAGGTCCCTTCCAACTCTGATATTCTATGATTCTATGACACTAGCTACTCCCCCGACAGGAATATCATCAGCCACCTGACGTGTCCGGAGTGCCCTGCCTCTCACAGGATCCCAAAGGGCTTTGCAAATGGCACGCATGCAGCAGCACTGAAATGCAGCCACCTCTGGGGTAAAAGCTGGCAGCCAACTGGCAGACAGCACACTGCACAACAGTGGGAGGAAGGGAGGCCGTGTCCAAGATCGCCAGGGCAAAGCAGGTGAAAGGCACCAGCCGGGAGATCTCTTATGTCTGTGCAGAGCCAGGAGAAGCCTCAGCTTTAAACATTTTTGTCCAACATGACTGGACATGGGGTGAGTTCCTGGGATTCGGTTCAGCTGCTTTGGAAGGACAACGAGAAAAGGGGCTGAGCTGGGTCCAGGGGCTCAGATCTGAGCTTAGCTCGCTCAGCTCAGCTCTTGTCTGGCAGGCAATGGTGGGATTGATTATTAAGTCTTTGGTGGTGCTGTGTAAGTCTCTACCCAGACTATGTGCCGTGAGATTTATGGCTAGGCAGTGGGAGTGAAGTGGTGCATAGGGCCTTGTGCATGACATCTGCACTGGGGTGAACTAAACCCTGCCTGATTCACTATCATAAACAGGCTTGCCCCTGGGCCCTAGTGCTTAGCCTATATCTAGTTTCTCTTAGGAGGAGAAATCGATCATATGAGTCAGGTCTAGCCTTTGATAGGATCCTGTTATTTACAAAGAACTGGGCTTGTTTAGTCTCCAGAAGAGAAGAATGAGGGGGCATTTGATAGCAGCTTTCAATTACCTGAAAGGGGGTTCCAAAGAGGATGGATCTAGACTGTTCTCAGTGGTACCTGATGACAGAACAAGGAGTAATGGTCTCAAGTTGCAGTGGGGGAGGTCTAGGTTGGATATTAGGAAAAACTTTTTCACTAGGAGGGTGGTGAAGCACTGGAATGGGTTACCTAGGGAGATGGTGGAATCTCCTTCCTTAGAGGTTTTTAAGGCCTGGCTTGACAAAGCCCTGGCTGGGATGATTTAGTTGGGAATTGGTCCTGCTTTGAGCAGGGGGTTGGACTAGATACCTCCTGAGGTCCCTTCCAACCCTGAGATTCTATGATTCTATGATGCTAAGAATGTACAAAGTCCTAGCTGAGCCCCTCCAACCAGTGCTGTGCCCCGAGATCTGACTCTGCTCCCTATCAGGGCCACACACATGGCTACTTCTCTGGCAGTCTTTCTGATTGCTTCATGCTTCTGCCAACCACACAGACACACCCAGGTGAACCAATCAGCCCCCATTGCCTGTATATGCAATCTGCCCTCGGGACAGCCCCTCTTATTGCTCAGGTCTTCCCATGTGGCCCAGTGCTTTGGGCAGTGGCTTCTATTATTTCAACTATATTATGCCATAAAAAAGCTTAATTACTTTTTCCATTTAGCCTGAATGAAGGTTGGATAGCACCATCAGCTTCAAAGAGGTCGGTGATTGCCTTTAGATCAAAGACACACTTGATGGCAGCCATTAACACATTCCAGCATAACAGTATTTCTCTTCAGGAACTGTTCATTTCTGCTACCTCTTTGACTACCCCCTCTTAATTATTTGTGACACATGACAGGTCTCCTTAGTCACATGGTATAGTGATTACTTCCTGACTGGATGACTGACTCATTTATAAACAGGAGGGAGGCCAGAGATGGTGGCCCAATGCTTCCTTTGTGAACATCCATGCGATCACCCTCACAAGTGCATTTTGTAAAGAAAAAAAAAATTCACTTGTATGCACCTATGCTGAGAGTAAATAAGAAGTGTTGCAATCATTGTGGATGAGAGCGTGGGGTTTTGAGTTTAATGGCGGCTCATGGATCCCTTCTTACTCTTCCTCCTGACTCCCAAGTGGGGCCCATTGGAAAATGGTTCGCATTTCCCCACAAGCGTTTTCATTTTGTTCTACATATTCACAGAATTTTTCTGTTTTTCAATTAAAATTTTCAACTTTCAGTTTGGTGTTTCCCCCCACCCTCTTTTCCCTATCTTCATCCTCCTTTTATTTCCCTGGGGGAGGGGGAAGGGGGAGAGAAGGAATAAAATACTGAAAACCAACCCCCCAAACCATTTATTGTTGTCAAAAAAAAAAGAGTTAATTTTTCAATGAAAAACGGAATACTGAGCATTTCTGGTAAAATATTTCATGTTGGTCGAAAAGCCATTTTTTTCATCAAAAAAGTGGCCAATTTACTCCCAAGTCCTGGGCCAAATTTTGGGAAATGTTGATAAACCCATTACAGCCAATAGGAAATGGCCAATTCCTCTCAGGTTGGGGGATCTTCCGATCAATGGGATCTTTGCCTGAGTAGGAACTCACCGCAGGACGGAGAAACACCTGCATCAGTAGCTGAGTGCAACAATTCCTCACCCACTGCTGGTACAGCATGGGGCGTACTCCCCACACTGAAGGGGTAAATTAGGCTCAGATAACCTATAGGCTGCACCGAGAGGAAAGCCAGGGAGGGCAGAGACCTAATTGCTGACAGCGCCCACCTGAGAAGGAATGAGCAGGGGAAGTATAAAGCCAGGGAGCTGGCAACAGAAGGGGGCTGCAGAGAAGTAGTCTGCGGTCACTCCTGGAGAGGAGGGCGCTTAGGCCAGCAATCCCAGCGTGGAGGGAGCCAGGAGATAGAGCTGAGAAGTAGGAAGGCATCTGGGAGTGAGCAGGCCACAGTTGCTAGAGGTAGGCCCTGAACTGGAACCCGGATCGGAGGGCAGGCCCGGGTTCCCCTCCCAGCCACTGGAGGGGCGGCACGGTCAGAGCAGTGAAGGGAAAGCAGCCATTTCCTGTAGTGGGATTTTGATAGCCCCTGGGAGGGGAAACACACAGAATGACCTGGCCAAAGGGCTGAGGCACGAAGAGGGAACATCCTGAGCTGCAGAGGGTGCGAGAGGATGACGGGAAAGAAAACTGCCAGAGAAGGGCACAATGCCTGTCCAGGGCTATCCCCAGAGCGACCAGGAGGAGGCGCCACCAGCGGTGAGCAGACCCCATGTCAGAGTGTGGGGGTCAGGGTTTCCTGAGCTGTGCACCTGCAGCAGGGGCACCTAACATCGTAGCCACCTTAGAAAACTGTTGGGAGTCCCTGAGTCTGATTTTCTTAGCCGCAGCGTCTTGTTGCTTTCAGCGGAACGGCAGGTCTCAGCACCTCTCAGGATCAGGCCCCGGTTGTTCAAGGTGGGCTCCCAACATTCTACCATCAGTGGCTGCTTTTGAAAAAATGGTCCTTAGCAATATCGCACCCAATAACCGCATGGTTTTCTACATCCTAATCCTGTGTCAATCATCGCCGTTCCTGTCCCTTTACCGTCCTGCCGCCTGTCTTTGGATCTCAACTCCTTCTGAATGAAGGGTTTAGTGTTAATTACTTCCCCCTCCCATACACATCTCTCCAAAGACAAACGGGGCCAATATGGGCGGTTGGGCCTGGCTAGCACGTCTCTACTCTTTGTCTCCTCCTGTCACACCGAGTTCAGATGATTCATGTGGCAAGACTCCGCACACGCCTGCTTGGGCATCGTAAGATGTCAGTTGCCATGGCAACATGATGCAACACATCCTGGCATTGCGTGGCTGAGGTTTTTCCAAACTGGCAGGGCGGGGAGGTCATCCTCTCTCCTCCTTTTGGAGGAAGCGCGTCACCCAGGAGTGACACAGCGGGAGACGGGGTAATGGAGCCCTCCCATGAGGAGATCCTATTCCGTCAGCCTCTTGGCATCTCTGTCCTGCCATCTGTGCCAAGGAGCCTAGACTGCTGCATTCACTCCATGGGTGTCACTCCCAAGTAACCCTGCTGGATTCCATGGACTTTCCCTGGATTTACACCAGTATAAATGAACTCGATTCAGCCCAGGGGTGCATTTCCATGGGGTGCCATGTGGAGCATGGCCCTCATTCTATTCTGAGATTCTCCAAGGAGGCAGCTGGTAGCCAGTCAGGAAATAGCTACCGGATTGGGGAACACAAGAGGGTAAGAGTGTGATGTTGCTGTGGTGGGTGAACTTCACAGCCCAGGTGAGCTATGGCTGCACGCTGGGTCTGACACCACCAGATTTCAGGGACGTGCAGCCCTTACCTCTAAGCAAGTGCCTCAGCGCGAAGGGATGGCTCAGAGAAGTCCAACATTTCTTAGCCAAACTACCCTAGACTCTGGGGCCTGCAAAGCGAGACCGGGAACAGGAAATGGGAGAAAACAGCCCATTTCAGACCCACGGAAAGCCCTGAGCCCAGCCCAGCCCTAGCAATTGCAATGTTGTGCTGGTCAGATCACCTGGATGTAAAAATGTAAGTCTGTCCAGGTTGAGCTCAAAGACCCGGCCCATTCATGCACAGGCAGCAATACACCGTGCAGCCAACAGAGGGAGACAGGGCCCACATTGGGGGTAAAGAGAGAAAGGGTTGGGTGTGAGGAGAAGGGGTAATACGACCAGCACCCAGCACAGGATTTAGCAGGCATCTGTGTATGGTGGCTGTGGGCTGAACTTGCTGGAGCCCTGGGCTTTCAGAGGAGCAAGAGGCAGCTATGAGAATAAGGGTAAAAGGATGCAGGACAGCAGCGAGCCTGGCCAGTCCAGGGAGAACCCAGTTCTTCTGAGTCCCTCTGTGTGACTCTGACCTGGCGTTGCAAGGTGCTTTGAGATCCCTAGACACAGAGCTCCATGCTGGTGCTAGGGCCTCATGTGCCTACATCACCTCTGTGGTTTGACGATCCCACCCGCTGTTCTGTTTGGGGATTTAAAGCTGGAGAAAGGTGCTGGGGAGCCTCCATCTCTGCCATGGACAGAGCTGTCATGGCCCACTCAGCCTTTAGCTCCTTAGCTTAGACTGTCCACAGAGGGGTCCAGCTGGAGCGGGGGGTTTGGCCCCAGACCTGTCAGCTGGGTACTGCACTGAGAACCCAGCAACTCATTTCACATCGGTCATCCCGTGCCATTGTATGCTGACAGCTTAATTCGTGCCGACCAGGGCTCTGTTGAAGCCAGCGACCTAGAGGTGAAGGCCCCATTTCTTTAGTCATTCCCCCAAGCCGTGTGTGCCCTTTCTTAGTTATGAACAGGAGAGGCCAGTCCACCCGGTGCCTGTGTCCTCTCCCTCAGTCTCCATGGGCACGGACAAGCCCCAGGCTGAGGGGCAGTGGGAATGGAAGATCTGCCCTCCCACATGGGAGCCCCAGAAACCCCTTGAGCAATGCCCAGGTGCATGGGCATGGGGGCACTGGGGTCATCCAGGGCATGGCAGGTTTCTGCTGTCAGAGAAGGTGCCCTGGGACATGACTGGGCTGTTGCTGGCAGCGTGGGGGTCTGAAGGGAGGAGACAGTGGGCCAGATTCACCCCAAAGCTGAGTAAAGCCTACTAGAGGGAGGGCAGAAGCACGGTAGCGGTGGGGGGGCTGTGCAGCAGTTCTGGCTGGGAATAGGGCTGCTGAAGTATGCTTCAGGGCCGGATTACAGCCCAGACACTACAGGCCCAGCCCAGGGCCCCTGCTCCGTTTGTCATGTGACTACCAGAACCTCGGCTTCCATTAAAAATACAGCATATGTTTCCAGCTGCCGTGTTGGAAACAAAGCTTGAGAACATGACTCAAGTGTACCTGATGAGGGAGAGCTGCCTGAGTGTGCAGAGAGCCGAGGACAATCGCTGAGATGGGTGTATTGCCCCACGTCTCAGTGGGCTGGCAATGCCCAGGCTCACTGCTCTGGGGTCTCCCAGTGTGGGCTCTGTGTGTGACAGGGGGAGTGATCGGCAGCAGCCCCCAAGCAGAGACTCCCGCTTGCTGCTGCTCCCACTGCTTCAGGGGATGGGGCTATGGGGCCAGAGCCATAGGAGACCCCAGTCAGGGTGTGCCTAAGACCCTGGGTTCGGCACTGGGGTGGGGAGATTCCTTCCTCACTTCTCCCCATGCAGAGCTGCTGGCACACTGCAAAGACCAGCGGGCATGGATCACCGTTCAGGTGACGGTCCCCGTCGGTACCTGGCCTGCGCCGGGGAAGCTAATGATCCAACCAGCAGACCAAATTTGGTGATGAATCCTGGTCACGTGCCGCCTGAGGAATGTTGCACATACGCTAAGAACACTGCAAGGACTCAGAGCAGCTCCTGTCAGTGGGAACTAGGGTTGCCAGGTGTCCGGTTTTTGACCAGAACGCCCAGTGGAAAAGGGACACTGGCAGCTCCAGTCAAGTCTGGTTGGCTGCACAGCGGGGGTCCGGGGCTAAGGCAGGCTCCCTGACCGCCCTGGATCCGCGCAGCTCCCGGAAGTGGCTGCCAGGCCCTGTGGCCCCTAGGTGCATGGGTGGCCAGGGAGGCTCCGCGTGCTGCCTCCGCCTCTGCAGTTCCCATTAGTTGCGGTTCTCTGCAGGCGCGAGGGCAGCGCGTGGAGCCTTCATGGCTGCCCATGCGCCTGGGGGCCACAGGGCCTGGCAGCCACTTCTAGGAGCCACAGTAAGCGCCGCTGGGACCCCACACCCTGAACCCCCTCCCGGAGCCCGCACCACCAACCCCAGCCCAGAGCGCCCTCCTGCACCCGAAACCCCTCATCCCTGGCCCCATCCCAGAGCCTGCATCCCCAGCCGGCACCCTCAGCCCCCCANCCCTCATCCCTGGCCCCATCCCAGAGCCTGCATCCCCAGCCGGCACCCTCAGCCCCCCACCCAACCCCCTGCCCCAGCCCAGAGTCCTCTCCCGCACCCTGAACCCCTCCTTTCTGACCCAACCTGGAGTCCGCACTCCCAGCCCAGAGCCCATACCCTCCCTCACCTCAACCCCCTGCCCCAGCCCGGAGCCCTCTCCCGCACCCCAAACCCCTCATCTCTGGCCTCACCCCACCCGCATCCCCAGCCAGAGCCCTCACCCCCGCCTCCCCGCACCAGCCCAGTGAAAGAGTGAGGGTGGGGGAGAGCAAGTGACAGAGGCAGGGGGAATGGAGCGAGCAGGGGACGGGGCCTCAGAGAAGGGGTGGGGCGGGCCTCGGGGCAGGTGTGTTCAGTTTTGTGTGATTAGAAATTTGGCAAACCACTGGGAACACAGTGGCTGACCAGGCTGTTAAAATCCGGTTGGTGCAGGGCTGGCAGGCTCCCTATCCAGCTCCACATGGCTCCTGGAAGTGGCCTGATTGCCCTTCAGGCTCCTAGGTGTAGGGGCGGCCACAGGGGCTCCGCATGCTGCCCCCACTCCAAGCACTGGCTCTGCAGCTCCCATTGGCTGGGAACCGCAGTCAATGGGAGCTGCGGGGGCGGCTCCTGCAGACAGGGGCAGCGCGCAGACTCCCCTGGCCACCCCTGCGCCTAGGAGCCAGAGGGACATGTCACTGCTTCCCGGTAGCCGCCGGAGGTAAGTGCCGACCGGAGCTTGCACCCAGAACCCCCTCCTGCACCCCAACCCCCTACAACACCCCTGAGACCCTCCCACACCCAAACTCTCTCCAAGAGCTCGCACCCTGCACCCCCTCCTGCACCCCAACCCCCTGCCCCTGCTGGAGCCCCCTCCTGCACCCTCATCCCCAGTCCCACCCCAGAGGCCGCACCCCCAGCCAGAGCCATCATTCCCTCCCGCACCCCACCCCCCTGCCTCAGCCCAATGAAAATGAGCAAGTGAGTAAGGGTGGGGGAGAGCGAGCGACGAAGGGAGGGGGCATGGGGTGAGCCAGGCGAGCCTTGGAGAAGGGGCGGGGCCTTGGGGCAGAAGGTGGGGGCAAGGATGTTCAGTTTTCTGTGATCAGAAACTTGGCAACCCTAAAGTCAGCATCTATGAGCCTTGGGAAGGTGATGGCAGGGCTGTGCTCCCAGGGAAGGGACCCTGCAGCGGCTCTGCAGAAGGGAGCTGCCCTCTGGATGTGGGCGATCAGGGCCCCTGCTGGGGCGGAAGAGCGGCCCTGCAGTCAGCGCGGGAGGCACGGCCACGCTCCCAGGCCAGGCCGGACAATGTGCCCCAAGCAGGCTCCAGACAGAGGGGACGTCTCTGGAGCCCCGTGGGAACAGGAGCGTGAGGGTTTGTGTCACGTGGAGGCCGCTGCGATGTTCCTCGCTCCAGTGCAGCTGGCTGATGGGTAACAGCACAGAGCTCGCTGCCTTTGCAGGCAGTGTCATGCTTACAGAGACACCCCACAGCTCAGCCCCTCTCAGGGCCAGCTCCTGTCGGGTGCTGAAAGCACAGGAGTTACCCAGGACTGGGCAGCAGGGACAGCAGGGCGTTGGCCAGCTGTGGGGGAGAGCCCCCTCCCCCAGTCCGGCCTGCGCCTGAATCTCTCTGCAAGGCCCCAGCTGCTGCTCTTATCCCTTGGCTCTTTTCCTTCAGCCTCCGGGGGATCCCCTCCCATCCGACCTACTCACAGGCCTCCCCAAGGAGCTGCTGCAGGTCAGCGATGAGGGGCACAGAGGGAGCTGTGTGTGGTAGGGTGGGAGCCAGGACTGACAGGCACCCGTCCAGTTTGTGGGAGGCCCCAGGCTGGAGGAGCAGGGAGATGCCGGTCAGGGTTACGGGGAAGGGGGCTGGGCAGGTCTCTCAGCTGGGCATGTTGGGAAGGAAGAGGAGGGTGGACGAATGACTCCCAGATTTGCTGCCCCAGGCTTGACTGCAGGACAGGGAGGTGGGACGCAGGGTTGTGCCCATGGCTCGTGAGCCCGGGTCGCGCTGTCCTTCGCTCTCACTCCCTGAAACCTGCACATAACTCACCTTTGCACACAGTGAATCCAGCCAGTGTCCCGGCTCCCCCCACAAACACAGCCATCCCCACCCACACCCCCGCACGCCTCTCCCCTGCATGGGCAGGGTAAATAGAGCACATGGCAGGCGGACTCCCTGCCTAGATCACGCCAAGGGGAGTCGGGGGCGCTGACGCTCCAGGAGCCAGCACTGGGTTTCCTCCTTGGTCCCGCTCCCCTAAAAGCAGAGGTTAGTGGACCATTCCTACTTACGGCTCCTTGGGAGCAGAGGGATGGTCTCTCTGGAAATGCTGACGGTTTAAATCACGAGCCTCTGTTTACCTACTCGGAGCTCTGTTAACGGAGGCTCTCCAGCCAGGCCACGCACTGGGAAGAGGCCACAGAACCCCCTGGCTCTGCCAGCAAAGGGCCGGCTCCAGCTAACTGAACCCAGCCCGGCAGGTCGGGCAGCCATGGGGCTGGTCTCCGAGCTGGCCTGGGATGGGATCCGGGACTCTCCCAGCGTCTGAGGGCTCTGGGACATCCCAGGCGATTGCACAGGGTTACAACGCTAGTGCGAGTTTGTCCCCTTGTATGTAAGGGGAATGCCGGGCTCCGCAGGGCAGGGACAGACACGCTGCCCTCCAAGCTGGCTGCCTGGCACCAGTGGGGCCCTGTACATGGATCTGGCCTCATTTCTCTTTATCATTCCCCCCATTCAAAGGCAGCGGCAAACCAGCGCCACCCAGCCTGAACGCACCTCCAGCACCAGCTGCCCCAGGCTGTTGGTTAAGCTCCAGGACATTAGGGGAAGGCTGCTCCATGTCCCTGGGGGTTGTGGGGGATGGACATGGGCTCCTCCCTGTTCTCCTGTGGAAGGCCAGCCTGCCACGCATACCCCAGCAGCATTGCACCGGCCCCCCGTAACCCTCCAGTAGCCCCCTCCCCCAGCCCGGCCTGCACCTGAATCTCTCTGCAAGGCCCCAGCTGCTGCTCTTATCCCTTGGCTCTTTTCCTTCAGCCTCCGGGGGATCCCCTCCCATCTGACCTACTCACAGGCCTCCCCTATCTCCACCCAGGCCCCCTTCCATTCTGCTGCAGGCTCCTTGAACGTGCTGTCTATTCCCGCTGGCTCCATCCCACCCTCCCGGACTCCGCTGTCCCCACTGAGGTCCAAACGCTGCCTCCTGGCCAGCCCCAGGGCCTGGTGACACTGGGGTGGGTGCTCATCTCCCAGCCACCGGCAGCACCGCTGACCTCTCCAGCGCCCATGATCTGCTGGCCAGGCCTTGGCTGGGAACGCCGCCTCTCCATCCTCTAGGGTTGCCAACTTTCTTTTCTGTGAGGCCTGCAGTGGGGAGAGACTTGCCTGCAGTGGGCTTATTCCTCCCTCCCAGGAGATGGGGCAAAGGGAGAGCTGGTGCCCAAAGATCGTTCTGTAAAGCGGGGAGGTGCAGTTAGCAGCCCCCCAATCAAAGGGAAGGTCTGGCTGTAGGGAGAGAGCTGGGGGCCAGCTGGAAGGGGCAGAAAGGAAGGGGGGTTCCAAGGGAGTTAGGAAAAGGGTCTGGTGCTTATCCAGCTTGCCTTGTGCTGCAGAACATCCCAGATCCTGGAAGATCTTGACCCCTCAGGAGATGAGGACACACCCCAAATCCAGCGGCTGAATGTTTGGGCTTGCAGGTGGGTGAATGCAGCATGGGACCTGCACCCAGGATGCGGCTGAGAACTCAGCTAAACCCGGGCTCGGTGATTTGGGCCCCGAGGCAGAGGAGAGCACATGGTGAGGGTAGGCATCCCGGGCAGAGACGAGGGTGGGACAGGGCCTGCCATGGGAACAGGGCAGGGGCAGTCGTGGGAGAAGCTGCACAAAACGGGGAGCACAGAAGCTGCTCGGGGGACAGGGGGTGCAGCTCCCCCCACAGGATCTGCTGGAGAACATCCTCTCGCTCTGGCAACAGGACAGCAGCACATGCCTTCTCCCTTCTGGCTGTTTACATGCTGCAGACGGCGTGTATGCGTCATAGCTGTCAGCCCCACAACCCGCAGTGGCTGGCACTCCCGGGGCTGGCAGGGCCTGCGAGTGCTGCTGTGGCAGGCGGGTGGGATGGCTGCTCTTGGGAGAGGGCACAGCTGGGCCTGAGACTGCCCTGGAGCCTGGAGGGAGGGTTCACACCGGTCAATGGCCACTTCTGGTGCTGAGCCAGGGAAGCCGGCCCGGTCCCCTTGCCCAGAAGGCCTGTGGCTGCAAACAAGCTGGGAGATAGGCTCTGACCTGGAGAAGGGGCCTGGCTTGGATCCTGTTCCCCAACCTGATGACAATTCAGATGCAGCTCACAGCCCTAAACTGGGAGCAGACCCTTTCCGGGGTCAGCAGGGGTTAGTTTATTTGCAACTTTCCATTCCTCCCGACTCCTTCCCAATGGAGTGAGGGGCTGTGGACATAGCGTCTGGGCTCTGCTCCACACTGGGGCCTGCTGACCTGCCATCTGGGACCCTTCCCCACCTGGCAATCTCACACTGGGCCCAGTGGCTCTAGCGGCCTCTCCTCAGGGCCCCAACCCGCGAGGTTGAGCTCCGGGGCCTGCACTGCATTCTGGGGAGCACTGCCCCCTAGCCAGGGCCCCCCAGCCCAGATGCTAGTTCCTCTGACTGCTGCTTCCCGCAGGGCAGAGAGGCCCACGAGGCTCTGCCAGGAATTGCTCCATCCCAAGCAGGGGAGGCAGAGATCTGTTCATTTTCCCCTGGAGCATTGTGGGCGATGGGCCAAGGCCATTCTTCAGGCGGGAGAAGCAGCCGTGCTGCCATCGGCTCCACAGTCCCAGGGCTGGGGAGAGCCACAGCAGGCTGGGCTGATCTGAGAAGCAGCGTACAGTCCCTCCCGCCCTTGCTGTGACCCGGGGGCTCATTCAGAGCATGGAGGCCTCCTGGGACCAGGGAGAGATGAAACTGTCCCCTTCTTGGGGCGTTGCTGGGCTCTTGGTGATGGCCTCCTCCAAACAGGGGGGTCCCACCAGGGAGCCTGGGGTGCCTTCATGAAAATGCCACATCTTGTGAGTTCATGTGACGGGCACTAAACATAGGTCATAGAGAGTCTGATGGGGCTCTCCAGGCTGGCCAGTCATGGGAGCGGAGTGAGCGGGGAGGTCTGTATCCCTCAGAGAGGCAGAGACGAGATTAGAATAATAGAATCATAGAATATCAGGGTTGGAAGGGACCTCAGGAGGTCATCTAGCCCCTGCTCAAAGCAGGACCAATCCCCGACTAAATCATCCCGGCCAGGGCTTTGTCAAGCTGGGCCTTAAAAACCTCTAAGGAAGGAGATTCCACCACCTCCCTAGGTAACCCATTACAGTGCTTCACCACCCTCCTAGTGAAATAGTGTTTCCTAATATCCAACCTAGACCTCCCCCACTGCAACTTGAGACCATTACTCCTGGTTCTGTCATCTTCCACCACTGAGAACAGTCTAGATCCATCCTCTTTGGAACTCCTTTCAGGTAGTTGAAGGCTGCTATCAAATCCCCCGTCATTCTTCTCTTCTGCAGACTAAACAATCCCAGTTCCCTCAGCCTCTCCTCATAAGTCAGGTGCTCCAGCCCCCTAATCATGTTTGTTGCCCTCCGCTGGACTCTTTCCAATTTTTCCACATCCTTCTTGTAGTGTGGGGCCCAAAACTGGACACAATACTCCAGATGAGGCCTCACCAACACCGAATAGAGGGGAACGATCACATCCCTCGATCTGCTGGCAATGCTCCTACTTATACAGCCCAAAATGCCGTTAGCCTTCTTGGCAACAAGGGCACACTGTTGACTCATATCCAGCTTCTCATCCACTGTAATCCCTAGGTCCTTTTCTGCAGATTAATAAGGAGAGATTAATAAGACTGGGACTTTTCAGCTTGGAAAAGAGATGACTAAGGTGGGGTATGATAGAGGTCTATAAAATCATGATGGGTGTGGAGAAAGTAAAGAAGGAAGTGTTGTTTACTCCTTCTTATAACACAAGAACTAGGGGTCACCCAATGAAATTAATGGGCAGCAGGTTTAAAACAAACAGAAGGAAGTGTTTCTTCACACAACGCACAGTCAACCTGTGGAATTTTTTGGCAGAGGATGTTGTGAAGGTCAAGACTATAACAGGGTTAAAAAAATAACTAGATATGTTCATAGAATAGGTCCATTTTTGGCTATTAGCCAGGATGGGCAGGGATGGTGTCCCTAGCCTCTGTTTGCCAGAGGCTGGGAGTGGACGTCAGGGAATGAATCACTTGCTGACTGCCTGTTCTGTTCATTCCCATCTGGCATTGGCGCTGTTTGAAGACAGGATACTGGGCTAGATGGACTTTTGGTCTGGCCCAATATGGCCGTTCTTATGTTCTTAGGCCATTGCTGGGGACTGGGACGGGGCTGGCTAGGCCATCAATCTCTGCTAGCCTTTTCCTGTAGGCAAGGTTTGGGCAGCAGGGGCATGAGTGTTTGCCCAGCCTGAGTGTCAGGAGCAGGTCCTGGCCAGGAACAATGCAGCTGGACCCCAGTCCAGCAAGCACAGGCTGGCCGGCCAGAGAGAGACAACACCTACCCGACCCAAGGATATGCTGCTTCTTGCTCCAAGATGCACGTAGGGTCCTCTGGGATTTGGGTGAGGTTGCCAACACTATGAATGCAGTGGGAGTGGATACTTCCCCTCCCCCCACTCGTGCACACACATTCATAGGTGCACTCACACACGCGTGCACAGACACAAGCACACTCCCGTGCCCGGTGGCACTCGCCAGTGCTGAGCAGCCTGGCTGGCAGCGGCAGTCGCTGCCTCCTGCGGGAAGGTGGCAGAGATTGAGAGCAGAGCCCTTGGCTGCTGGCACTTCACAGCGAGCCGTCTTTGTGACACGCTGTTGCCGTGACAACTGAAAAGGGTCTTTTGCTGCCTGTCAGCTGCTGAGACAGAAAGGGGGAAAGGGAAAAAAAGAGCATTAACTCCCAGTTCTTCAAAGCCAGGCACGCTACAGGAGAAGGGCCTCCCGGCCCCCTGCTGCATCCGCCCATCAGCCAGAGCCCAAGACCTGCAGCCACTCCTGACCTCTAGGGATGGCCTGGGCATGAAAGGGTTACTGGTTTCTGCTCACTCCGGCTCTGGGGAGACTCCCATGAAGAATCCCTTGTATGGAAGGGGATTGGACTCCTCCCAATCCCAGCTCCCCTCCCCGCCCCCCCACTCCAGGTGCCTTTCTGTGGCCTCTCCATCCATAGGAAGCGCTGCACATCTCATGGCGTGGCATGGCCTAAGGCCCCTCAGAGGACACCTGAGATCAGCCACGCTTGTCAGCTTGATCATTCAGTTCACAGGGCATTAGCCATTCCTGTGACTGGGGCTTTGCCTCCCCGCTCCCCAGCAAATCTGTCATGGAAACAGCTGTTCCCAGTCCCGAGCAATCACACTGGCTCAGCTGCCCAGATGATCACCTCTCTGGCTAGCAGCTGCCCTAACCCACCTGCATACTTTTCCCAGGCTTATTTTTGTCTCTCTATTGATGCTGCCAATAATTCAGTGCAAGGCTAGTGGAATAACTGGGATCTCCCGGCATGATACTCCTGAGTGGATCTGGCAAAAGCACTAGGGCTGGTTGGGAAACGATTTTTTTCCTCCTCAAAAACAACTGGATGAAAACATTTTGTATTTATTTTTTGCATTGCATAGGAACATAGGACAGGACTGGAAGGGGCCCCCAGGGTCACTGAGTCCGCCCCGGCAAATAATCCTGGTCATAAATTTATCAAGCTCCATCTTCGACCACTTGGGGTGTTTTCCCCCACTTCTCCTATTGGGAAGCTGTTCCATAAACGCCCTCTTTTGATGGCTAGAAACCTGCTTCTCATTTCCAGCCTAAATGTATTCATGGCCAGTTTATCTTCATCAAACGTTTTCTTTGAAATAGTTCGGATTTTGGGGGGTTCAGTGAAAAAAATCAGGGTTTTCAGTTTTTCAACAACTCCTCCCTCCGCCGCTGCCCCAAGTCAGTGGAAATGGAAATTGTTCCAAGGAAGTTTTGCTGAAAACTTAGACGGACAATTCTGTCCAGCTCCAAGGCCACTGAGGGTTGCAGGCAGGGCCCTGCGTGCTCCACAATTCTGCAACCACAGAACTGGGCACAGAATCGTCCCGGGCTGCAGAATTGTGCTGCAGAATCTCAGCTCTAAAGAAGTGAGCGAAACAGCTCCTGTTATTTGTATCTGGACCCAGCCCCCAGCTCAGATCAGAGCTCTGCTGTGCTTGGCATTCCACACATAGTAAGTGACAGGGTTTGCGCCAAAGTCCTTGCAAACAAATTAGGAAAGACACAAATAAAATAACACTACCCTAATGGGGGAGGGGCAAACAGGCCCGGTTCCAGGCACCAGCGCAGAAAGCAGGTGTTTGGGGCGGCCAATGGAAAGGGGCGGCACGTCCGGGTCTTCGGCGGCAATTCGGTGGCGGGTCCCTCAGTCCTTCTCGGAGGGAAGGACCGGCCGCCGAATTGCTGCCAAAGAATGAACGAAGCTGCCGAAGTGCCGCCGATCTTGGGGAGGCAAAAAAGCTGGAGCTGGCCCTGGGGGCAAAGGCCTACACTGACCCAGTGACTTGTGTAAGGTTACTATAGCAGAACCAGGCACTGAACCCCAATCTCTTAGGGATGAGCATCCTTCCTCACCAGCTGCTAAGGCTGAAGGAAAACCCTTCAAGCTGTGACCCCCGTGTGCCATGCACACAGCACTGTCCAGTCCACCAAAACCTGAACGAACTGGTCTGACCATTCATTGCAAACAGTGGATTTGACAGTTGTAGGGCCATTGTTCGTTCATTGTCTGCTCACAGACCATGGCTTACATGTTTGTTTATGACTCCAGACTGTTTGGTGAATGGGTTTTATGACCGGAGTGGAGGCTCTGGATTCTCTGCAGACTGTTTGCAGTGAGTAGGCAACTGATTACTTGCAATTTGGAGTTTGCTGTGTGAGCTTTGTAGTAGGTCCCCTGAGTCACATGGCTTGGTTTGCATCCCTCAGCTGGTGGCCTACATGTGTTTCCACCCACCATTCATCAATCCACGGAGTACTGTGTCCAGTTTTGGGCCCCACACTAAAAGAAGGATGTGGAAAAATTGGAAAGAGTCCAGCGGAGGGCAACAAAAATGATTAGGGGCCTGGAGCACATGACTTACGAGGAGAGGCTGAGGGAACTGGGATTGTTTAGTCTGCAGAAGAGAAGACTGAGGGGGGTTTTGATAGCTGCTTTCAACTACCTGAAGGGGGGTTCCAAAGAGGATGGAGCTCGGCTGTTCTCAGTGGTGGCAGATGACAGACCAAGCAGTAATGGTCTTAAGTTGCAGTGGGGGAGGTTTAGGTTGGATATTAGGAAAAACTTTTTCACTAGGAGGGTGGTGAAGCACTGGAATGGGTTACCCAAGGAGGTGGAGGAATCTCCTTCCTTAGAGGTTTTTAAGTCCTGGCTTGACAAAGCCCTGGCTGGGATGATTTAGTTGGTGTTGGTCCTGCTTTGAGCAGGGGGTGGGACTAGATGACCTCCTGAGGTCCCTTCCAATCCTGATATTTTATGATTCTATGATTCCATATCTGGACTAGAGGCCCAAAACTTCACCTGTTGTGACTTTTCACACAAACAAAACTGCAGTTATGGGAACGTTCACAAGCAGATAACAATAAAGGGGTGTGGACAGGCTGACTCAAACATAACTTCCAATCCAGCCAGCTGCTTGTGCATAGGTTGTGACACTATTGTTTAGCGTGTACAGTCCAAATAGCAACGATCTCTTGCATGTCTATTGTGATCGCCATTAAACCTGTACAAGCTCTGGGTTTAATCCTAAAAGTCCTTATTTGGGCAACACTCCCATAGCACCGTGGAAATGCAGACACCCCTTCAGTCCTGGAGGATGACAACCAACTGGTGTAGAGCATTTCGTACAACAATGCCCTGGAATCTTTCCACACAGTGCAGAGAACCCTTTAAAGGGTTGTTGTGAAAAAAAACCCTCCCCACCCCCACTTACTAACCAGCCTGGAATACCCTGTAAGCTGCTTTGCCAATGGCTTGCTGCATTGATTGTGCCAGAGGCAGAACCTCTGAGCCTAGACAGCCTTTAAGTATAAGGAATTCACTAAACCATGCCCCAAATACCACCCAGAGCTACAGGCTAGATGTTGGGGAAGACCCTCCCCCGTTCTAGCACTCAGAACACATTGTAAAGAAGCCAGTGACATTCCAGCCAGCACAAATGTCTTTCAGCTTATTCTCAAATGCCAGAAGCTGCTTATGATGTAGCTGTGAGCTGGAAGAGCATGCTGGGTAATGACATACAAATTAGCAACTCCAACACTCCCCACTCTTCCCCCAGCCTCCACCCCATAGGCACCTGGAATTCCTGTAGCCAGCACGCTGTCGCAACAAGCAGTTTTCAACCTGGCGAATGTTTCCGGGAAATAGGGTCTCCAGTTTGAAAGGGTTAAAAGCATTCTGTAGTGTGACAAACCAGCAAAGATGTCCTGTTGGCTCCCATGGGCTCTGGCAGCTTTCCAGCTGTTTTACCACCTGTGGCAGCTGCTGCTTTCTTCAAATGATGCTGCTATCGCTTTAAAATCAATGATGCAATCAGGCCTTATTTCAAGAAACCAGTCTTGTTCCTTCTGAAAATGTTCTTTGATGGATATTGGCTGTGCACCTTGCACGGTCTCCCTCGCGTCCACACTCTGAAATGCCCAGGGATGTGGCTGAAATGACTTTCTGCCCATTCTCAAGTACTTACAGTATCCAATAAATAACCTAATACTGTTTGGTCTAAATGTAATTAAGATCTTTACTGCATGCTCTGCTACACTGACCAGTCATGGTTCCAGTGATTTATTGTGCCATGTTGTTTGGGGCTTTAATTGTGTGCTGTTGTTTGGCACTGCCACTGACAGCTTCTCCGAGGAATGATATGTTTAGTCTACAGAGGAGTTTGGGGGTTATAGCTCTGTAAAGGAATTTAATAAGTCAGAGCACACTTTTAATATGGAGATCCGCTCACGGAGTTGCTGAAGCAGAGTTGCTCTGGCTTCCTCTTTAGGAAGCTCATTCTTGGAGCAGGAAGAACAGTTCCTCAGGGGAATTCTGTCCCCTTTCCACTTACAGAATATTTTCAAGCTGATTTGCAATGATTGTAACCGATTGTAACTGAAAAATATGTGGCATTTTTATTCTTGCAAATAATTTAGCTGTGGCCTACAAGTATGGCTGTGGCGGTTCATAGTGATTGGCTGTGTTAAATCACATGGTATTGCTCCTGGTCCCTGACTGGAGAAATGCTTGGGTATTTAACGTGAATATTCATGTGTGGGAATTAAAAATTCTGTTCCCATGAGTACTTGTGCATGCAGCTTTGGTATTCACTTTTGCACCAGTAAAACGACACGGCACAAATGTTCATGGCACAGAGCCAAAGCCTGTCCAAAGCAAAATCCCGAAGCAGTCAGTTTAATACACTGTAGAAGGCTGTTGCTGTCTCTGGCCAGCTCTGTTCTTTATAACACTTGTAGCACCTCAAACATCACTGTATCGTCCCCCTAGCTGTCTCTCATTTAGCCCAACCAATGAGGGGCCTTGTGTCTAATCCCAGAGTCCAAACTGGCTTTTCAGAGAGTCTTTGCCTGACAGCTAGAGGCTGCGTTAAAAGCATGTAGCACTTAAATGGTGTGTTTCATCATCGAAGTACAAAACACAGCGACTTCAATGCCGGCAATCCAGACCATTGACCAAACTTCAAGCTCATATCTCACACCCCTGCAATGGAGTTTGTCTGGTAGCATACAGTTAAGTGTATGTCATTTGCATATAAACTCACCATCTCTTCTTCTGTGTCACCACACAGGAAGTCCTTTGGCACATTGTCTTGCTGGATACATCTGGCTAATTGTTCTACTGCTAAGACTCAAAGCAGGGGTGACTAAGGGCACCCGAGCTGTCCCTTTACTCAAGCTGAATTGAGCTGAAGCAAGGTTATTTGTCACCATCAGGGCTGTGGGCCAATTATAGAGCACCTTCATTCACTGATCATGCTTGTAGCAATGCCAAATGTAGCTGGCATGCTGTGCAGGGTCCCGTTCTACCATGTCTGGGCTTTATTAGCTAAATACTTTGGGATCTCCATATGAAGCTAGGTGCCTGTATTAGTATGAGTAGCTCTTTATTATTGACTGATATTTGGACTCTTTTCTTTTTTGGCTTTGTAACAGCTTTGTGACAGTTTAGCTCATAGCAACAGCGAGAATAGCATTCAAAGCCTCCTGTCCTGCTCCAAACCCAGACCTCTACCGTTTGGGAATGTCCATTATTTCACCTGTAAATCGTCCATGAGCCGGATTCCATCCAATAGGGGGCAATGGTGGTGCTAGGTACTACACTGTCGTTAATTAGAAATGGGCCTGAGCCAAACCCCTGGATCCAACGAACGTGCCCAATCTCTGGGGATGTTTCGATTCGTTACTTAGATTGGACACTTTGGGACAAGGGTTTTTTTTGTTCAGTGTTTGTACAGCGCCTAGCACAACGAGGGGCTCCTCAGTGCTACAGTAATACAGATAATAATACATAACAATATCTATATTTTGCAACCAACCCGTCTTCTAATGGGCCACATCAAAGCACTGGATCCCAACGTCCCTGAGCTGTGGAGACATTTGGTGATACACCTAAACTCTGCAGCGCAGGCCCAGGTGGAGCGCTCACCAGAACGGCACTGCTCTCACGCTGCCCGCACGGCAAAGGAGGGAGGTGAAAGAAAAGGGGAGAATGAAAAAAACCAACACAACAAGAAGAACTTTGAAAAGCCTGGAAATGCCAAGCAGGGCGGGCCTTAGTGAAAATGGTGCCCTGGGCCGTCCTGTATTTTGGCACCATTTTCTCTAAGTCTGGCCCTATAGGGCAGCCGCATGGCAACAAACATTCAATATAGGGTTGCCAACCCTCCAGGATTATCCTGGAGTCTCCAGGAATTAAAGATTTATCTTTAATTAAAGATTATGTCATCTGATGAAACCTCCAGGAATATGTCCAACCAAAGTTGGCAACCCTAATTTAGTGACAGACTGTGACCCCAAAGGGCACATGCCAGGCCCAGGGAGAGGAACCAAGGGATGTGCCGGGTTCCCAGGATGGGCCCAGCACTACATCTCTCTCCAGAAGTGGCCTGTGGCCACTCTGCTTCCACTTCCAGCCCTGCCCACCGTCCATCTGGCCAGGGGCTCCAACCCCCAGTTCTCCTGTACTCACTCCGCTCGGGCAGCCCAGGCCCACCAGCTTGCAGCAGTTGGATGGTGCCTCCCTGACCATGGTGCACTGTGCCATTGGCCACGTCGTCCACCCATAAGGCCGGCCCTGATCCAAGCTAATTCCACTGAGGAACCACGAAGAACCTACAGGTGCTTTTACCTCCTCCATCTCCTCCTCTCCACGGAGCGGGGTTACTGGGCTCCGAGAGGTAGCAGCGTCGCACGGAGCGGGGTTACTGGGCTCCGAGAGGAGCAGCGTCGCACGGAGCGGGGTTACTGGGCTCCGAGAGGAGCAGCGTCGCACCAGGCGGGGTTCCTGGGCTCCGAGAGGAGCGGCGTCGCACCGGGCGGGGTTCCTGGGCTCCGAGAGGAGCGGCGTCGCACCAGGCGGGGTTCCTGGGCTCTGAGAGAAGCGGCGTCACACGTAGCAGAAATGTTAAAAGCTGGATATTTTGGCCCCACATCTCTTAAAAGCCTCTTATCATAATAGTTTATATCACAGTGGCACCAAGAGGCTCCAGGTAAGATCAGGGCCCTGTTGCGCTAGGAGCTGTACAAACACATGGTCTCTGCCCTGAAGAGCTGCCAGACAAAGGGCAGGAGGAGAAACGGAGGCACTGAGCAGGATTAGCACCTGGCCTCCTGATTTCCAGCCCAGTACCGTCTCCCCAGACCACCCCGACTCCAGCTGCAGAAGATGAAATCGCAGCAGCCATGCTGACACCACAGGGCAGATGTAGCCTAACCTCACACTGGAGATGCTGCCGCTGTTGCAGGAAGTCCAATCACTGCGGAAAGGGAAGGGTTAAAAGGGCTGTAGCATTTCCCAGGCCTGGCACAAGGGCAGGTGAGATGGGAGCTAAAGGGTCTTCGGTGCATCTGGGAAGGGAAATGGGAGCAATAGCTCACACTTAAATAGCACTTTCCATCCAAAGATCTTCACAGACACCAGGGCAGGGGCTCCTTGCGCTGCCCTTAGCTCACACCTGTTCACGGGCCGGAGGAGACGGTGGAGCCATCGGTGCTTTTATCTATTGGTTCCTCTTGTTCTCCCATTGTCTTCAGCTGGGCTCCTCTCCCTCTAGCTGTTCCCTTTCATTCTCCCCTCTCCCTGGCACTCTGCATTTCCCTCTACCGTTTTTCCATGTTCTCTTTCTCTCACTGTAACTGTTCTCTTCTTCTCTGTGTCACTTTTCTGATGCGACCCTTGGACTCAGGCCTTTCTCATGATTTGTATTAGCGCCTAGAGGCCCTGGCCAAGATCGGCTCCCCGTTGTGCTAGGTGCTGCACGGGGAGAGACATTTCCTGCCCTGAAGAGCTCACAGCTCAACTGGGCCAAACAAACAAAGGGTGGGAGAAAGGAAGCATCAGCCTATCCACATTTTACAACTGGGAAACTGAGGCACAGTGAGGTCATAGGACTTGCTCAAGGTCTCTCCAGAGCTGGGAAATGAGTCCAGTCTGATGCCACGAGACTAGCCTTCCTCCCTAGCCGCATTCTACGAGGGGCAAGGAATGGACCAGACCTCTCTCTCTCTCTCTCTCTCTCTCTCTCTCTCACACACACACACACACACACAAACTGCGAGCTTTTCAATTTTTCCCTCAATAGATATTTTTTTTGCCAGTAGTTTTTTATCCAGCTCGAGCTATTTCACTTCATTAATGCACCCAGAAGGAAAGAGCAGCTGCCTACATTGTCTGTCGATGAAAATTTCTTGCGCTGCTGGATTTGTAAAACAACTGATTAAAGACAATGCAATTAATTATTCCTTGATGAAATAGTGGAAATTATCCTGAAAAATGAAGAAATTTAACAGTGGAATATTAAATCTCTGTAGTTATGTCATTTCTACAAAGCGGTGTGTGTGTGTGGGGGGTGGGGTGTGTGAAATATAAACAGAAAATCTAGCTACAGCCGTCCTGCACTCTTACCCCAGTACCCCCTGCTGGGACTTGGATCCCCACAGCCAGCCCTCTTCCACCAGGCCCTAGAGAGCACCCCCAGCTGAGCTCCCCCCACATCCTGCGCCCCATCCACCTCTCCCTATAGCCCTTCGTTCTGAGAGACAGCTCTCTGCAGCCAGCAGCCCGCACCACCCCGCCCAGGGCTGCCTCCTGGGATAGATAGTGAGCAGCTGTATCGTGTCCCCCTTCGGCCATTGCTGACAGTGGAACGAAATCTTTTCTGTGCATCGGATTAGACACTGAGCACAGGGCCTGGCATGAGCCTGCGTTGGGGGGGGGCGCGTGTGCAGCTGCGCCTACACGTCTCTGCAAGGAGAGCCTCCATGGGGGGAACGTCCACGTGCAGTGACACACCCTTGCTGGGCCTGCCCAGGGACGTCCACGCGCTTCCCAGACAGGAGGGGTCGGCTTTGGCCCCACCTCGTCTGAGCTCTGCCACCAGGGTCCCCCAGCCTGAACACACACCATCCCCCTATGCAGCCTTAGCTCTGGCCCCCGCTCATCCCTGACCCCTGGACAGGCCTGGGTGGTGTGTGCTGCCAAAGGAGGTCTGTTGTCCTGGCCAGGCTCTCACACCCCTTTCCCTTCTCTCTTACACTCCTCCCTTCCCGCCGGAGCCATGCCTGCCCTTCCCCTCGGCTCTCTCCTCCTCCCCTCTTGGCTCTCGCCCTTTCCCACTCACTCCAGTTCCTGCTCCTTTCTCCTGCCTTCCCCTGTGCCAGCAGCCCCCTCGCTCCCCAGGCTCCCCCTGTGCCCCCACACGGGGACCGGAGAGCCAGACCCAGCGGCTGTGCCTGAGGTGCCCTACTGCATGTCCTGCCCATTCGACCGCTCTCTTTGTACGATTAGCCCTACAGAGTCCCGCTGCAGCGAGGAGGAGTGTGAACGTGACTTGCAGCCCCTGCGGGGGGTGCACACTGCATGGAGTCAGGCACTGGTCCTCTTCACCTGCACAGCCAGGCTTCTTGGCTTTCTTTCTTTCTTTCTTTCTTTCTTTCTTTCTTTCTTTCTTTCTTTCTTTCTTTCTTTCTTTCTTTCGAGATTTACAAAATGTGGGTGCTCCGCCTCCCCACCCCAGGCTTGGCATGTGTGGAATGGATCCAGGCCCCGCACACCACCTGCTGCAGTGTAATTACCAGACATGGCAGATGAATTCATCTTCTGGGCACCATTTTCTGCAGGGTTGCTAAGCCCAGGGGAAGGATTTCTGCTCCGAGCTGCGCTGTGCCACTCGGAGTCCCCACACACCCCACCAAACTGGAACTGGAGCTGAGCTCAGCAACCCCAGAGCAATGTTCCTCACTCGCCTCAGACGGCCGGTCCCTTGCCTACCTCTTCGTGACTAGTTATTTCATGCCCCATCACAGGGAGCCTGCACCACTTGGCACAAGGCATGGGGACATCCCGGCCCTTAGGGGTTACAGCTAACAGAACCACGGTCTTTTGGATCTTGTGATTTTATGGCACTTAAGAAACGGAAGATTGCGAACCCTTCTCCTCTGGGCTGCCAGGCAGAATCCAGGCAATGTTGGTGGTGACCAAAGATTGTTACCATTTCAGAGCGGTTTGGTGGCCTATGTGAAATAAGTGGGTGAGTGTCACCATCCAGTTACTAGTGGCCAGATGTCCGCAGCATGAAAAGCACCATCAGCAACTGGCCCCAACTTGGCAGCCTGTGCAGAGAGGCCAAAGACTTAGCACCCACAAAGCTGATGTACATTGGCTTGACATGACTGGGGACACTTATGCTCTGTGGGGAGAGGACTCCAGTCTCCAGGACTGTCAAGCCATCGCCTTCTAGCTATGCAACATTTCCCACTGGCCTGCACTGGAATTCAGGATTCTCGTGTATGTGTGTGTGCGCGCACACGTGCCAGAGAAAAGATTGCAACATGGAAATCTAACTATTCTCCTTCATTTAAAGGCTGGATCAAGGGCTTGTCAGTTGTTCTTCCACTGGAGAAAATCACCTACAAGGCAGAAGGGAAAGCAAGGACTCTGACTTTAGTTCGGACCCTTTCATGGCAGTCACCAAAGCACCAGTTCAGCGATATTCCTCACTCTCTACATCCACCAGTCCCACGGTGGGAAGAGCACGTAGCTTCCTAACTGATAAATATTTACTACAGCTCCCTTCAGGAGCCAGCGTGGATCACAGCACCGTATTCTGTTTGAAACGAACCCTTTTGGAGCTCTACCCAGAGACACAGGGAAGAGATCAAACCCTCTGATTACGGTTTGTCACTGAGATTTCTTTGAGTTTTTTCCTTCATTTTTCTTTTATTCCCTGCTCCTCTCTGCTGAGCTTTTGGGTTACTCTTGACAGGGGTAGGTTGAATTCTGCAGCCCTCGTTTCCAAAAGGCTGTTCAATTTACCTGTCTCTGTGCCTCTTATTATTGGCTATTTGTGAATTTTCACACATGGGGGGTTTTGTTCACATGTACGTTTGGGGAGGGACTGTTCTTCACATGAACCTCCATAAGGCCTGAACAAGAGGGTTTGCTATTGGTTATTTTCCAGTTATCTCATCAGGAAGCAGAAACAGCAGCATGGGACACAGGGGACTAATATTTTTTAGTTTCATCAACATTTTTTGTTGAAATTTCAACAAGAAATGCAGATGGGAGGGAATTTTGACAACATCTCACAAAAGTCGTCCCCCCCCCCCCCCCCGCTGCCATTTTCCAAACAGTTCTACTAATCACCTACCAGGAAATGAACAGTTTGCAAACACCCCATAGGCTGAAAGTTGTTTGCATAAACTATTCAGCTAACACTTGCAGATAACAAATTCATTTGCAGAAATCAGGATCAGTTTGTGAGCACTTGCAAATGGAAAAACAATGGCTAAGTGAATCAGACATATGAGAGATGCTTCCTCCAGGAGCACAGCCTTCTTCCTAGGGCACGCAGATGTGTTCAGAGCTACTGTGTGAGTAAAACTGTTCAGGTCCACTAGAAAAGGCCAGGATCATTTGCAATGATCTCGTTTAAAGAGGAATCGCTACAGTTGTCAGCAGATGAGCGAGGGAGTGCAGTGGCTCTCTACTCTGGCCGGGATTTTCAAGAGATCTTAGCTACGGTGTAGGCATTAAGTTGGGTGCTGAGGTCTTTAGAAACTCTGGCCATCAGTGTCAAAATGAGATCTGCTGAACTCTGGAGAATCTGGCCCTTAAGTGGGACCTGGCTCTAATTGTGGGCACTGAGCACTTGAACATCTGGTCCTGCGCTCGTTTGAAAACACAGCCCCATGTCACTGTCTACCAGAGACACCTTCCCAGGAGCAGATGTGACCAAAGCAGTTGAGTTCTCTGGTGCCGGGTGGACATTCAGTGCTCAGAGAGCTGTAGACCTTATTCGCAAATCTACAAAAGTGAAATCTTTATCAGAATGGATAAAACTTTCAGTTCTTGTGATTTTAATACATTTCCCCTTCTTTTCTCCTCTCCCTTGGAATTCCAGGTTGATTTCCATTATCTAAAAGTCAGAAATTGAAGCAGAATTGTGTGTGTGTGTGAATTATTCCAGTATTTATGCTAGCAAAATGTATCGCCAAAAATGTTGCATAAAGCAAAAATCTTTGCAAATTCATTTGCCACTTTATTATTCTTGGTAGGTATTACCTGCCCCTCTGTGTCTCCTTCTCCCTGTCCCAGCACAAGCGGGAAAGCCAAGGCAGAGCTGGCAAGCACACCTGCAAAAATAATGTGACGTTTGCAGCAGTTGAAGCCCCAAAATGAGAATTTGGGAAGAAAAGCCTAAGACGGGTGTTCCCAGAAACTCTGCAGCCGACCTCAGCCAATTTTTCAAATTGCGGATTTTGTCTGATGCTTGATTCTAACCCTAAAATGCTTCAAAGCAGCCGAATGCATTGCTGAGATTGGCCATCCCCTTCCCCTGCATCCCCTTTGCAGAGGGTGTGGAGAGCTCCGAAGGGCGGGGTTACAGAGCACTGATGATGGCCCACAGAGGAGCTGGGTAAGATGTGTTCACACACACAAGGGATGAATCCACTGCTGTGTTAAAGCTGCTCCTAAAACGAAGCCATCGGCCGACCATTTCAGGTGAGGGCGCACACTACGCTGGTCCCGAGGGAGCTACAAGTGGTTCTTCAGACGCCAGACCAGGGCTGGAATTACGGGGATCTGGGATGCAGGGAAGCTGTCCCTCTGTTTACTGTGCACACAGAGAGCTCAGGCAGAGTCCTGCCACCACCGAGAGTCCCCACCCACCACTGCAGAGCCAGAGATGAAGGGGAGAGTGGCTCTAATCAGCTCTGTTAGGTTTGTGCCATCAGGTGTGTTCCGGAGTGTTTAGCAGCACTCGGTGTCGTGTACAGGGCAGTGGAGCCGCAGCTTGGTGGAGAGAGCTGGCCCCCAACGGCCTTTAGAGTAGGGATGGGCAAGAGGTGACTGCCTTGGGGTGGGGCACTGGGGGCACTGTAGGGGCAGCCAGCGGAGCAAGGAGATGACCAGACAACCCTGCGGCATTGGAGGTTGCCAGCCAGGACACAGGAAAGCCTGGCACGTTGGGTCTTCCAATCACCGAGCTCTGTTCTGTTCTGTGGAGGTTCGTGGTTCCAAGTGAGGAGATCCCTTCGCTGGGATATCTGAGCAGAACGCGTGCGCCCAGCACTGGCAGAGGAGACCTGGAGAGAGGTTACTCTGTGCTCCACGTGGTGGCTCAGACCTTCCAGGAAGCAGCCATGCTCCACGAATTAAAAGCTTTGCAGCTCGATGTGACAAAAAGGGAGAAAGTGCCTTCAAACGCGCCTCCTTCATCTCTCTTGGTGCTTCACCTTTCAGTCAGCTTCTGTTATTTCACAGCCTCTGAAAAAAAATGGTTAGGAACTCACTGAATAAATCATTTCCGTTCCCCCTCTCCTCCTTCCTTCTTTCTTTTGTGCAAATCAAAGGCTCTGAGCTGCCAGGAGCTGACAAGACTGCCCCCACCCCCCACTTCCCTGTTCCTTACAGCCCCCGTCCTCTGGAACTTGGCGGGAATACACCACGGTTTCCGAAGCAATCAAACTCTGACAGGCCAGCCTGAGGGACGATCCGGAGAAGCAGCGCGCGCAAGAGACGGTGCTTTGCTGCTGTCGCTCCTGCAGGCACTTGCTAGCTACTCCCTTTGGGTCTTGTAGTTTGGAACAAGGTAATGAACATGTGGGGAAGGCTGATAATCTCCAAAGTGTCTATGATTAAGTGAAACCAGCAAATTGAGATGCTTAGACAATTACTAATCTTGGCATGAAAAAAGCAGAGGAATCGAAGAGGAGTGGAGGGTTTGGGGTTTATTTTTCACTTTTACCTTCATTCTCCTAATTGCCGGATTCTGTGCTGGATCAATCGAGTCAGAGAGGAGGTGGAGGCCCCTGTGATGGGCCTAGGTGACCCCAAACAAAGCAGCCCTACGCCCCCTACTTGTGATGCCTGCATGGCACAGAGGGGCTGCTTGGCACAGCCATTTCACATGTCTGTCAGTGGGGGAGGCATGCACCCGCTGTCAATCAGCTGCAAGTGGACTAATGAGCACGATCGCCTTAGATCCACTCCCAAATCACATGCACATGCAAACCCAGCACTGCCTTTCCTCTGCAGACAGACAGGAGCGGCCAAGTGTCATTGAAATGGGGTCAGAAGAAGTTGCTTGCTCTGCAAAGTGCCCTGCTGGATGGCTGGTGCAGAGAGGGGGGTAATGCCGAGTGTAATCAGCCCCTCAGCCTGCATGCCAGGCACCCCACGGATTCAATCCTCACAACAAATAGAGCAGAGGCTTCCCCACCCACCACCCAAAACAACCCAGCCCACTGTTCTGCACAGAGCGCTCCCAGGCCAGAAGGGTATGAACCCAGGCTCCAGCTGGCCTCCCTGCCTCTCGCTCTCCCTGCACCAGCCCCACCAACGTTGGCTCTAACCTGCTCTTTGAGCAGCCCCTTCCCCAGAGGTGGCAGGCCGGGGTCTACGGCTCGCTGGGGAAAGCTGTTCCCACCCCTACCCCATTCCACTGTGCCTCGGCAAGGGCAAAGGGCAAATTAGTGTGCGGGTGTCCTAGTATAATGCTAGCACCCCTTCCCCCACATCAGCCAGAACAGTTTCATTCTTTATTTAACCTGTTACTGCTGATTCCCCCCCACCAAATCACACACCCTGCTGCAGCTCATTACCTAGTAACACTCCACTGAAATCAAAGGCAGGTTAGGACCTAGCGGCATTGTCCCAATCACGGCAGGTGCATCTCACCCGGCACCCCCGGCACATTCACCATCACGGCAGGTGCATCCCACCCGGCACCCCCGGCGCATTCACCATCACGGCAGCTGCAGCCTGGATGTCGCTGTCAAGTGATGCCCCCGGACAGCCGGTACATTGATTTTTTTCCAACATCTGTTTCCTTTAGCCGCCTGTTGCTTGAGTGCCTGTCATGCAACACTATAAACCAATGCACAGTAACATGGCAGCTCTCTGCCTGTTTCGCTTTCTCCTGTGATGAGTTTCCCCAGCCTTGGTGAGACTGTGCCTTTGAAAAGCAGTGAGAAGCTTAACTCAGGGTCCCAGTGCCCTCTCCTGGAGGAAAGGGGTTGTCACTTCCTGTAGAGGCTGTGCACTGTGAGCTGAACAGCTCAGCAGCTGTGGGAACAACCATCTTCTTCGTGGCAACCCAGCAAAAAGATGGGACTTTTTGGCCAATAGGTGAGGCGAGTGCAAACCTCAAGTCAAATTCTGTGCTATCCTAGGCAAAAACCAGCCCTGGGCTACAACACATGGGAGCCTGCACTGCCTTGGACATCTGTCCTAGCATGCTCAGAGAGGTCCCTCTGTTCCCAGGCACTGGCCCCTGATCCGCTGAGCCTCTGGTGGCTCCATCATTGGGGAGGAGCTGTATGAATACCTCTGGGTTTGGTTCAAGGGGATTCACGCCCCATGATTTTCAGTTTCAGTTCAAGCACAGCATGGTGTGTGAGACATGGGCTTTGCTCCTCTCTCTCCATGGGGGGAAGAGTTCCCAAGAGGTCACAGCACCCACAAGACCTGCCACATGAGCCACCGCTGCAAATTTTACTTCAAGACTAACATGAAACTGTAAACCCCATCCCTGAACATCCCCATTGCTCCAGTGACAGCGGAAGGTTCAGGTTGGCGTTTAGAGCCAAAGTCCATGGTGCTGCCCTCAGACTGAAAGCATTTCCCAGAAACTCAGCTGCTTGAGTTCCCATATTCTGCCTCCAGACCTGCAGCATTCCAGGTGTTGTGGGTTTGGCACTAGAGATGCTACAAGCAAAGGGAATGGTCACTCTGAAGAACTAGGGCTGAGAACGACACCTGCTTTCTTGCTCACTCTTGGGATCTCAGCGTGAAAAGATGATACTGCAGGGAAGGACATCTTGATCTCCAGTTAGCTTCCTAATCTCCATTTGACATTAACGGCCATTATTTATGTTCCTCTTTAATGGCATTGCTGGGCTAGCCTGTCACTTTCTGAAGGATACGTGTTTGGCTCGAATGACCTCTTGCGCTCTGCCATTTGAGCAAACTCACCCCGGCCTCTTTCCATGGTTAAAGTCTGACCCCTTGGGATTGTAAATCCTTCCGGGGATTCTGGTGGCATAAGTAGCCTCCATACTGATTGCAAGGATTTTAATTTGGTAACTTTCATCTTTAGGCTTTCCCAGGGAGCTTTCTCAGTTATTTAAAATCACCCGGCCGAAAGCTTTAGAACTATTTTTTGGCCTCCAAAGGGAGGTGAAAATTAATTAGGGTCATTATCCCTTAGAAATTGGCCTGCAGTCCTTAGGATTAAGTCAAGAGTTGCCACTTCACCAGCTTTTCCAATCATTTCTGGAGTCAAGACATTGCTCCTCCAAGCTGTGTCCTGATGTGACTTTGGATCAGTTAATGTCTGGGTAGCTGAAGTCACTCAAAAAGTTACTCTCTTAGACGACCTCTCTCAGCATTGTGCCCTCCCGGGGTCAGATTCTCCGTTTCACTTCTCCAGTTTTATATTCCATTGATTCCAGTGAAGTTACTCCAACGAAAAACTTGTGTAACGGAGTGGCCGGCCCACACTCTCTGATCTGCAGGCTGGCAACATAGCCCCAGTATTATATTTGTGTCCTCCTGACGTAGGATCGATATCCACACAGATTCTACCATGTGCTCCCCTCCATTTGGAAATTTTATTTCAGTTGAATTTGCGGGCTCTTGCAAGTCTATTGCTCCTCCTTCACGTCTCCTAATCTGCCATGGCTGCAGGGTGCATACCACTAGTTCATCCCACTTACTACGCTCATTCCATAATATTAACTCGGGTATGAGAAGAAATCATAAACTCTCCCTCACCATCCCTAGCTGTCACTTTCCTGTGGTGACAAACCCTCTCTTATGATAGCACTCATTCCCCTATGGAAGTGAGCTAGCCAGCAGGAACCCAGCACAGGCTATGGCTACACTACAAGCTAGGGGAGTGATTCCCCGCTCATGCAGACATACTCACACTAGCTCTCATCTGAGCTAGCCTGCAAAAAATAGGAGTGGCACCGCAGTGGCATGGGCAGTGGCAGAGTGGCACAGGCTAGTTGCCCTGAGTATGTACCCACGGGGTTCAGGAGGGTTAGCTCAGATGAGAGCCAGTGCGAGTGTGTCTATGTGAGCTGGGAAGCCCACCCCTGCTTGTAGGGTGGATGTAACCACAGTGAAGATGCACTGCTGGACACACAAAAAGCCACATGCACTCCCCATTTCTGGCTGCGCGAGGACCTGCACTGAGGCTGGAAAGGAAACCACATTGTCAATCCCAAAGGTCCTATCTTCCAGCAAAACTATGGAAGGCGACAGCTCTTTGCACCCATCAACCTTCCCAGTGCCCCAGGGAGAGACTCAGCAGCATTGAGGGTGGGGTGTATCCAGCACTGAGACCCTAGTCTGGAGCACTGCTTGTGTGTGAGTTGCCCGCGGTGTGTGTCCCTTGCTGACTCTTCTCTGTCCTGGTTATTTGCTCTGGCAGAAGATGGGTGGCGAACACTCTGGCTGATTCTCCCCGTCTCTCTCTTTGGTTGGGATCCGTTTGCATTTAGTAAACTGGTTTTGTTTTTATTCTCATTTTCCATAAGCAAAATCACTTATAACATCTCTCCACAATGGTGCAGTTGCTTGGGGCAGCAACTCCCAGGAAAGCTCCTCACTCAAGTTCGTGGGATGCAGACCCCTGGGATCAAAGCAGCCTGGTTTGCCTGGGAAATGGCCTGTAGCTTTGCCTGGACCAAGAGTCCAGGGCCATTTTCAGGTATGGCAGCGTCCCCGGTTCTGTGGATGAATGGTGTTAACCCTTTGTTGGCTGGGCTTCCAGCAGGGACATGGAAGCTGTTAGGGAAGCGCTCTCCTTTAACTTACAAATGGAAGCAGCCTAGCTGCTGGGACCCACAGCCCAGGGCTCTGTCCCCAGCTCCTCAGGCATGTGAGTTTATACGGTCGTTGTGTCTGTCGTTCGCAGCACAGTTTGGAGGCAGATTTTCAGAAGAACTCGGCTCCCATTTAGGTACCAAAATAAATGGCCAGATTTTCCAGCAAGTTCAGCACATTGGGTGGCCTGGGCCTTTTGAAACCTGACATCTGGCTCTGAATCCCCATCTAGCCTCTCTTCTTTGGACCCAGTAGCAGAAGCCTGCGTTTTTGGAGCTGACGGACCCGGGTTCTACTCCTTGTACCGCTCGTTACATTTGGGCTATAGTAATTGGGTGGGACGTCTGCAGCGGTGAATGAGTTGCAGCGTGCTCTCTGGCGAGGCCCAGGGGAGGCATACACACGACACGGACCTGGGATTCCCTCCTGCTCAACGATGCAATGACACTTTATTCTTAAGGCTTTGCTCTGGCAGAGGCGTCTGTTCCATCCAGTCCCCTCTTCTGAACCAGGAGCGTCGTGAGCTGGGCCCCCTGGCAGCACTGTATGGAAGTGTGGGCTCAGTACAAGGCAGTGGCACACGGCCTGCGGAGAGCAGCACGCAGGCCCCTACTGGCACGGGCAGAGTGAGGCACGTGGAGAGAGGTGCCCCTTTATAGAGAAAAGGGGGGAGGCACAAGAGAGGAAGGGAAGGGCAGAAACGACACAGGACAGGGAGATAGAGGAGGAAGAAGATGGGGAAAGAGGAAACCTCCTTTGCTAGAACATGGAGTCTCCGGTTGGTGGGAACCTGGATTAATGCACCAGGGCCAAGTGTTAGAGTTGCCAACTCTGACTGAAGCTATTCCGGGAGATTTCCACCCCCCCCAACATGATGTAATGTCATTTTCTTAAAATATCCTATTCAAATCTCTCTGATTGCTTTCAATAGTCACCGGAGATCAATGCCAATTCCAGGAGAATCCTGGAGGGTTGGCAACCCTGCCAAGTGTACAGATAACCCAGCTACACAGCTGCTTGGGGGGGGGACTCCTGGCACAGCAGCCCCCGCAATGAACCCAGAGAACCCAACGCTTAGCCCGGTTCCACCCCCAATGGGACCAGCCTAGAGACTGCAGAGGGGCTCTTGGCTGGCACCTCATGAAACTTAGGGGTTTCAGATGGGCCTGTTGGGTTTAAAGGCCACACCAGAGCAAGATGTGGCTCTGTGAAAGAGCCCCAGCCCCCCCGTGAGCTGTTTGGCCTGACAGGTACCAGCTGTATAGCTGGGACAGCACACAGGGAGAACACACCCACGCAGCCAAACATCTAACCATCCCTGCCTATGCTTATTTGGGGGGCTCACCATTGGCCCCGGTGCTAATGGACACTTGGGCGTTGGGCTCACTGCCTGCTGCACCTCCCCCTCCACACACACTTCTCCAGAGGCCTTTCCCACTATGGCCCCTGCCGGTCCAGCCCCTCTTGGTGTGGAGGGGGCTGGGCCGCACTCACTGCCCAGCTCTAACATTGCTCGCCTTCGGGGCTTGCTCCTGCCTTATGAGGCATGTTTGGGGCTGATTTCATTGGTGTTGGTTGAATGGCTGGTCCAGCTCCCCGGTGCCTGGGGGGTGGGAGGGGGAGGGAAAGCATTACAAAGCGTGTGCTTCCTCCCCTACCTCCTTCCTGCCAGCACCCCCCCCTTCTCTTTGGCCACCATGGACATTCTGGTGGGGGGATCCCCTCCCCACCGGGGGAACCACATGGCACTTTCTCAGCAGTCCCCACATCCACCACTGCCCTGAATTCCCCACTTCTCAGCCTTCCCACAGCAGCTGACAGGCAAGGCGGATCCCATGCAGGGAATTCACTCCCTGGGGCATACGTTCCAATCCCAGCAGGAAGCCAGGGTCTGTGTAGGGACTCGCTCGCAGCTGGGATCCACCTACCTCGGGTTACAGAGCAGTGTGTGCGGAGCCGAGACCTGAGGTGACTCCAGTCAGCACTGGGCTGAGGCCCTGCTTCCCGGGGCAGCCTGGGGAGTAAGTGCTGCCAGGATGCAGTCCATGCACCAGCAGGGCCGAGGCACCTGGGTGAGTGCGGGGATGGCAGCAGGGTGGCTGACTCTGGGGCGGTTGGATGATGGCTCTACTAAAGGACTCCATATGTTGGGTTTTTCTTCCCCTGCCTCATTTGGGCCAATAGGGAAAAGCTACAAGACTGTCTCTGTGGCGCTGGGGAGGGTTTTACATGAGGAGATGTAGACAGCCAGAGTGACAGAAAGCTCAGGTTTTACATGACATGAGAATTGTATAGACGGGGCTCAGGGAACAGGACAGGCGGCAGCTGAAATGTGAGGGCCATTCAGCCTAACACGCTGGGCTCCAGTGGAGTCAACACGGTTTGACACCCGGCCTGGCCTGAACTCAGGACATGATGTCCCACGCAGCGCTCCCTGCCATGCCAGCCCTAATGTAACAAAAGGACCTATGCCAGCTGACAGACACCGTTACACAGCCAGTCAGCTGGGACAACCCCTGGTCCTTCCGGTCTCCAAACCGCTCGCATTTCTAACAGTGACCTTCCTATGCAGCCTGCGTTAGTGAGTCCATGAGCCTCCCACCTGCAGCTGTATTCGTGCTGGGCTCTATTAAGAACACAGCTCTACTACGGCACCTGAATCCCCACTTGAAACACCTTCTGCTGCTCCTCTCCTGGGTCCCCCCCAAGGCTCATCTCGTGCCCCTCTGTCCTGACTTGCAGCACTCCCTGTAGAGCCATCTGTACTCAGCCCTAACACCACCACACTCTCCTGTTCTGAGCTTGGGCTGCCCCAGGATCTGCCTGAAACCTGATGCGAAAGGTCCACAGCTATTCCAGCCCTAGATCCCTCCTGTCCTTGCTGGTGCAGGTCATTCCTGACCCACAGACCCCCATTAAATCAGGCTTCCCTTTAGGTGTCCACACAGCCCTGTCAATGTGCCTGAGAAATGGGAACCAGAGGTGTGGGGGCCCTGGAGCATAGAACCTGGAACTTGTCTCCTCCCCTGTGCCTCTGGCTCACCCTAATAAGCCCACCCATATGTGGCCAGACCAATAGTTCCGCTCAGCTCCCAGCTCTGCAAAAACGAGGGGAAAGACTGATCCCAGACCCACACGGTCTGGCTTTGTGCTGGAATCCCGGCGAGGCGCCTGCAGCAGCACAGATAAATCAGCTTGTATCCGGTAGCTGGTAATAATGATCATTATGTGTAGCTGTGACGAAGTGGGACTGTTCTTAATGTTTCCTCTGAATACTGTGTGAGTGCCTCAGTTTCCCCTATGTATTTCTTAAGTCTCTAGGTGGTGGGGAAAGGCCAGTGCGCATAAATCACTGACACTCTGTCTCCCTGGCAACAAATGGCCAGGGCCCCTTCCCCCCCTGCAAGGTAATAGCTAAAGGTGAACAAAGAGATCAGGTGACCTCCTGGCCCAGGAAAGAGACAAAGCCGGGAGAAGGAGGGGCGGGAGGGGTTTTCAGAGTTGGAGCTACCTGGGGACTAGGAGTGAGGGCAGACGTGGGTGTCTGGCTCTCTGAACCCCATAATGGACCCGGCCGAGGGGTCCTGTTCGCCGCTGTACCTACAAGCTCTGTTTCAGACCGTGTTCCTGTCATCTAATAAACCTGTTTTACTGGCTGGCTGAGAGTCACGTCTGACTGCGAAGTGGGGGGTGCAGAACCCTTTGGCTTCCCCAGGACCCTGCCGGGGCCGACTCGCTGGGGGAAGCGCATGGAGGGGCATATGCTGAATGCTCCCAGGAGAGACCCAGGAGGTGAAGCCGTGTGAGCTTCTTGCCCTGAAGACGGTCTGCTCCGAGGGAGAGGAGGCTCCCCAAAGTCCTGACTGGCTTTGTGGGGAGCAGTTCCAGAGCATCGCCCGGGGACTCCGTGACAGTAGCCCAGTAGCACCCGGAGGCCCCAGCTGAGATCAGGGCCCCCTTGCACTGGCACTCCCTGCCCTAGAGAGCGCAGGACAGATGTGACTTTCCCAGGGTCATGCAGCAGGCTGGTGACAGAGGCAGGAAGAGATCCCCTGGCTCACGGTGCCTGACTGGTGCCCTGCCCACTAGACCACACTGCCCCTCACTGGGTGCAATGAGGAGGAGATTGGGGGGGGGGGGTTGGTCAAACCTGCTGTTTTCAAAAGCTTCTTTCTGAAACCCCAGCAGTGAGGAGGGAGCGTGGCCAGGGCAGCGGGCGTGCTGGAAGCAGGGACTGTGCTGAGTGAATGGAGGCTTGGCTGGCCTGCAGCTGTGCAGGAGTGGGTATGAATGGACCTTGCTGGCCAGTCCCAAGGAACAGGCTGGCTTGCAAGGAAACCTTGCCAGTGGCATCTTAAGGCTGGGGAGAGGTGCCCGGCTGGCAGCCCTGGGGACTAGAGCCCTCTCTTTAGCCACTGCGCCACGGGCTTTATTTGCCCTTCCAAGCCTCTCACCATCTCCACCTCCTGTATCACGCTCAGATTTCTTGTCCTGACTCTTCCCTGTGCTCCATCCCTCGTAATGTCCTTCCCCATGCACTGCTCCCCTCAGCTCCTGCTGCTCGCCCGTTCACCGTATCTTGCCTCCTCTCGTCACCCACACGACCCCTCTCTTGGGCACCACATGACACCATGCACTTCCTCAGAACACCCCTCCGCCGCCGAGCTGCCCCCTGGGTGCTCCTCACATCCCCCAGGCACAGCACAAGAGGACTCTCCATTCGCTGCCCTTGGGCTGTCGCTTGAATGGGACCGACCCCGGCACCTGCTCTGAGCAGGCTGCAGGCCATGTCAGTGACCATCCCCAGAGCAGGTGCAGAAAGGCAGTGTCAGAGTGAGGTTCCCCCCCCTCCACGTCTCCCCCCATACCATGCCTCAGCTCTGCCTTAGACACCATGGTTGGTTCACTCAGCCCATGGCAGACCCTGCTTACCTCTCCCCACAGGCACTGCAGCCGAGTCTCTGGCCTCCATGTTCTCGTCTTCCCCTTTAACCTGCCAGAAATCCAGCGGCTAAACCCCACCCCAATCCCCTTAACACAGTCCTCTGCAAATCCTGGCTCCCCACCACCTCTGCTCCTCTCTGCCATCTGCCCTCATCCCCTTCACCTGACCAACCTCTGCCTTGGCCTCTGCCTCCTGCGCCCACTTTCCAGCCTCACTCCATGAACCCTCCACTGTTCACCTCCTGGGCCCCTTAGAGCGCGCCCTTTCCACCAGGCCCCGAACCCCTCTTCTCCCCTGTCCCTAAGAAGAGTTTGGTTATTTACCTCAAGTGCATCCGCAATGGAGGCAGGTCCTGGGCATCCCTGGGCAGGCCCTCAGGACACAAACATCCCCCCTCCCTCAAATCTGGGTCCCCTCACAAGCCCAGCACCATGGGGAGGGCTGCCAACCCTCCAGGATTGCCCTGGAGTCTCCAGGAATTAAAGATTAATCTTTCATTAAAGATTATGTCGTGTGATGAAACCTCCAGGAATACATCCAGCCAAAACTGACAACCCTGACCATGGCAGCCAGTGCAAAGAGACCCACCTTGGACTGTGTCCTGGTGGGTGGTCAATGGAGCAGGGCTAGTTTGGACCGGGAGGGGGAGGAAAGGCTTGTCCCAAGCCAAGACACCTCACTGACACAAGCCCTTTGAAACTGACGGGGATCCGGGTCAAGCTGGATGATGATGCAACAGCAGCAGGGGACCCAGCAAAGCGCCAGATGGCAAGACGAGGCCCCAGAGGTGGGAACACACCGTCTCTGGGAAGGGGAGATACTTCCTCAACCTGCCAGCACCACCTCAGTCCTCCCCAGTGCTCCAGTCCAGCACTTGTCTGGCTTTCACGCAACCGCAGATGCCAGGCCAGGCTGCCGAGCAAAACAGATGATTAATTATTTGTATTAATGTAGCACCAAGGAGCCTCCGCCATGGAGCAGGCCCCCCATTGTGCTAGGAGCTGTACAAACACCGAACACAAAGCTAGGCCCAGCCCTGATGAGTTTACAAGCTCTGGATAAGACAGAAGACCACAGATGAAGACAGACAGACGAGGGAGCACAAAGAACCCAGGAGATAATAAATAATTGATACAATGTTTTTTTTTTTTAAATCCAAACAAAAATAATGGAGCTAACACGAGAGCCACGTTCAGCCCCTTGGCACCCCTGAGCCAGCCTTCCTCTGCACTTCAGCTTTGGAGGCCAGGCATCATCTGCTAACTGTACAGCCCCAAGCACGAGTAACTCTTTGCTCAGCAGGTGTTACACCTAGGAAAGGAGTCTACTACAGCTACCTGCTGCTGGAGTTACTCCTTGGGGTCGAGCAGTAGTGGCGGTGCTTTTAGCACCGGGGAGGGGGGTCCTGGGCTCTGGACGGCAGTCCCTGCACACGCTGTTAGCGTGATGTAAAAATCAATGACAGTCACACTGGAGTAATTTCTGGCCACAACCAAGTGGGGTTCGACCTAGAGAGCAAAGGCTGAGAATCCCCCCGTTTTGGATTCATCCCGTCCCCTGCAAGACAGTCGTGCTCTGTGTAAACTGAGGAGAACTCCCTACTCTGAAAGCTGTGAGCCGAGTCACCACTCTCTCTACCAGGGACTCAGCCTGACTCAACCTCCTTTGCAAAATAACACTTGAACCCAGAGCAGCAGGACCCGCCAGTCTGGCCATCCCGCGGGTCCCCCAGCTACAGGAATCACGTTTCCTGTGCTAGGCAGAGTCTCTGCGAGAGGCCTGTGGTCGGGACTGGAATGTCGGCGGGTATCCCGGGCATCAGCTGGGAGTGCCTGGATTAACGGCAGTTCTTTACAGCGAGGGCGTCTTCCTTCCTATGGAGGGCAGAGAGCAGGGAACAGAACATAGCTCGTGGCGGCAGCATGCACAGGGCTGGAAACTTGTGCTGCTGCCTAGGGGAGGGGAGGTCTGACTCCCTCAGGTACTGCCAGCTCGCAGCACAAAGGAGCTGTATTTGTATTACCGTAGCACCGAGGAGCCCCTGTTCTGCTAGGCGCTGTACAAACACAGAACACAAAGCCTAGGGCCAGACTTCTCAGACGTGCTCAGCACATTGGATGCTCACTGGCTGCTGAGTCCTTCTGGAACTCTGCAGATGGCTAGCGCTGCTCAAAGAGGGACATGAGAGTAAAGGCAACGGTCAGCTACAGAGCCTCAGACCCTGTTAGACAGCTGTTCCTCAGAGCTGCATGGACTGAAATATGGGGGTTCCTGGGACCCTGCTGCCCAGCCCTGTATCTGCCCAGTTAAAGTTTGATCAAGGCCACAGTTCCATTTTGGGGGCCTCATTGTTTGGGGACCCTGATTTCCAGGGGGACTGAACATCCATAGCTCCCCTCAACTTCAGCCGGAGTAGGGAGTGCTCCACACCACTAGGAATCAGGCCCTGTGGGCCTTCCGAATTCAGCCGTTTCACAGGGCTTGTCTACAATGGGGAGTGAATTCAGATTAAAGTGGGGTCTGAATTTGAAGTGGATAGAGATATTCCTGATTAAGTTCCTGTGTAGATGCTCTCATTCTGGAATAAACATGCCTTTTTCCAAATGCATGGATTAAACTAATTTGGAATAAGCCATTCTAGCTCCAAAAATAACAGTGCCTGTAAAGGGAGTTAATTAGGACTAGCTGTTCTGGAATAACTCCCCATGTAGACAAGCTCTCAGGCAGTCCTACATTGGCTCTCCATAATGGTGAGACAGTTTGATGTTAGGGACCCCAGGGCATTTCCCATCCCTGAGAGTCAGCTGTTCCCGTTTACTCCCGGTACACACTATTGGCGCTACTGTTCCAGCTCTAACCATGGGATGATTGCAGTGTGCAAGGAAACAAAGTAGCAGGAGAACAATGTGATGGAGCAGCAGAAACGAGAAGAGAACAGAACAGGGGGTCTTGGCAAGAAAGGTGCAAACGGTTAAGTGGAAGCCCAGGGGATGACAGTATTCTCCAAGTGTGCCATCAGTGTATGCTGGCAGCCACCTCTCCCAGCCCTGAGCCTTTTCCCATTTAACGAAACTATGGACTCTACCCTCCAAAGCGATCGCTGGTCTGCAGCGAGGAACCGTCCCAAACGCATGCGATTGGCTAAAACCACGAGATTCTAAAAAGACAATAGATGTAGCGTTCTGTTTATTTGCCTTCTGGTTTCCGTGCCTTTAGGTGCTCTCAGGCCACATTTCCCAGCTTTTCTCTGCAGCTATGAGAGCTAAAAACTTCCTTTTTTTAAAATGGAAGCTGAGATTCTCCTGCAATCTCCTGATTCAGGCGCTGGGGCTTTAAGAAAAACACCAAATATCACAAGACTTGTCATAAAATCCCCAGAGTTGACAACAGGGCGGAAGGACCATGAGAGAAACATTGGGGCTGCCATTGAAATGTTATTAACCAGTGCTCAGCTACCATTTGGATCAGCCACATGCAAGTTGTTCCTGCAGGTGGGGGTGGGTGGGGAAAGACCAGATGATGTACCTGAACCTGGGCAACCTTCATAAATTACAGCTGGTCCCATGAGCAAGTGGCTGAGCTGAGTGCAAGATTCCCTCACAGCACCCACTGTGTCAAGATGGAGCGTGTACCTGCAAGCACAGATGGCAAATTCGAGCAGCAACAGAAATGAGGAGATCATAATTATCTGAACATAATGAAGGGTTTCATTAAATACACTTGGAAAACAACTCAGCAGCAGCACAAAGTGAAATGCTGGTCTCAACGCTCCAAACTATTTAAAATTTATTAGCTTCCCCTGTGGGTCTCATGCTTTTAAGTACCAGAGAATTCTTGAAAATAATATTTTTTCCTCCTCTTCGCCCCTTCATATATTTTTGGCATCTTGGAAGTGTATTGGACAGGTAATTAGCAGCCCCCAGTTGGCTGCACTCTCTGCCCCAGGGATAAACCTTCCCTTCCCTTGTCTGACTTGTCAGTGTCCCCTCTCTGATGCCAGTCCAGGTTTTCAGACAGCAGCTAAGCGCAGTCATTACCGAGGGGGTGATTAAAACGGAGACATCTGCAAACTGATCCCGATTAAACCCTGGTCCCCAGACCCCAGGTGGCTCTGACGGCAGAGGATTCATGGGAGGCTGAGTTGATGTGGAGCTGACTGGCGTGGGGTAATGCCTGGGATGCATGGAGCTGTACATTCGGGAATGTATCAGGGAGGCAGCACTGGGCTGGGTGGGCCCGGGGAAGACTGGGCTGCGTGTTAGCTTGTGCCAGCTCCAACGTATCGGGGCAGGGAGATGCCTGGCACCTGAATAATAGCAACAATTCTGCCCTTCTCAGGAAGCGCTGGAGCCAGGAGCTGGCTCTACCATTTCTCCTTGCAAGTTCAGTGCCATCCACGCCGGAGAGCCGAGGAGGCAGCAGGCCATGCATAGGGGGCGCGTTGAGACGGGCCAGGGCTTTCCCTGGTACAAACACTGCAGCACCTCCAGAAAGATGGGGCAGTACTGCAGTGGGGCCCTCTGGTGCCGTCAGGCTTCGTGATTCCTCAGAGCTACCCCTTGTCTACTCTAGTGCGGGAGTGAGGCCAGAGAGGGGAGTGCATAGTAAAGCCCGGTCTGCGTCCCCCTCCCCCTCCCAGACCACCTCCCGGTGCATTGCAGGGACAGGAGCAGCTCAGTGCAGGGCTGCACCCAGCTGTGGCCTCCACTTACACTTGTGACAGCAGGCGGCCACCTCACAGCCCTGCCACGAAAGGACTTGCAGAGTCCAGGTCTCGCTGAGCAACTGTGGCTGAAAGCTCCCGAGATCAGAGCTCCATTCTGAGCCGTGAACACTGGCTGGGAAAGATGTTGTTCTTGGGGGAGGGAGGAAGGGAGCAGCAGCCAAACTACGAAAGGCGGAGCTTGGGGATCCCAACACAATCATGCCAGAACCCATCCAAGCCACAAAAAGCCAGCCCTGTGGAGGGCAAGGCCGGAGATCGCTGTGGTGCCATCAGATATAGAGCTCTACTGCGAGCACTGAGAGGCTCTCCGATGCCTTTTTCGGGTGTCTCCAGGGCCGCGGGGGAGCTGGGAGCCTGGGCTAGGGAGTTGAGGAAATTGAGGCGAATTAGTAAAAGGCCAGACTGTGGCAAAGCAGGGAGAAGATCCTTGGAGCTTTGACTAGCTGAAGAATCCATTTGGAGAGCTCTGTAGGCTGTATTATACATGCACATTTGTAATATACTCTGCAGAGTGATTAGGGAGGTAATTACAATTACATGTGAATTAAAATAAAACCAACTTCCCAATGACATCCAGGGGCTGATTTAAAACGAGTAAAGCCCGGGAGCCTGGGGGCCGTGCGGCTATCCCACCCTGCGGGGCCCTGGCATGGCCCAAGCACCCTGAGTTATTGGGGCTCAAGTGTGTGTGTGTGTGGGGGGGTATGGAGGGAGGAAGGGCCGTGGCAGCTGGAGCTTGTCAATTCAGTGGTGAACATTGTTTTGGATCACTCCAAATGAGCTGTAGGGGGCGGCTCAGGCAGGCTGGGGATCTGCTCTCCACTCGTCACCAGTGAGCTCCCAGAGAGCTTGGGGGTTAGACCAGATGACACTGGAGGTCCCTGCTAACCCCATGGTTCTCTGATCTGCTGAGCTGTCTGTTCCTTGGCCCCCACAGCAGGCAGGGCCTAGGCTCTGCCCTTCATTCCTCTGTGTGACGGCTGGTTTGACCGAAGGTGATGTGGGTTCAGGAGAACACTGCTCCTGGCTCCAGGCTTTCGGTTGCTGCCTCCCCTGGAGAGAGCTGTATGGGGAGGGGACGGACCCTCCTGGGGGAGAAAAATGAGCTGCTCCTCCCACAAAGGGGAGTCGCCGAGATGCATTGTGCCTCTGCACCAATAATATACTTAGAAACAAGGGCAGGAGGTCAATGTGTCGGCGGGTGCAGGATAAGGGAATTCAATTCGGGGCAAGTGTCAGACTGTCCAAGAATTGTTCTAGGAGGCCTGGTTGGCACCAGGGATTGCAAATGTGAGACAGTCTCTTGCGGCTAGGTCAGCCTTGGTCAGCTGGACTGGTGACCAGAGCCGTTACCAGCTGGCCATTGGCCAGTGCGCAGTGAGTTGGCAGGTCTCAGCCCATTCCCAAGTGGGCAGGTGTTAACAGCACCAAAAGTAAAGGCAATTGGTGCTCGCGGCTGACTTGGCAAAGAGGCAAAGGTTTGATTGGATCTTGGGCCCTGAACCCCAGGATCACCTCTAGAGAGGCTCTCCCCAGCTCATAGTAGAGCCATATTTAGGGTAGGGGACATTGCTATGCCTGTCCCCACTATCGAAGGCTGGTAGCCACAGCACAGAACACTGGGTGTGTCTCCTCGCTCCAAAGAGACCCACTCAACATCATAGAATCTTAGAATATCAGGGGTGGAAGGGACCTCAGGAGGTATCTAGTCCAACCCCCTGCTCAAAGCAGGACCAATCTCCAACTAAATCATCCCAGCCAGGGCTTTGTCAAGCCTGACATTAAAAACCTCTAAGGAAGGAGATTCCTGCACCTCCCTAGGTAACCCATTCCAGTGCTTCACCACCCTCCTAGTGAAATAGTGTTTCCTAATATCCAACCTAAACCTCCCCCACTGCAACTTGAGACCATTACTCCTTGTTCTGTTATCTGGTATCACTGAGAACAGTCTAGATCCATCCTCTTTGGAACCCCCTTTCAGGTAGTTGAAAGCAACTATCAAGCCCCCCTCATTCTTCTCTTCTGCAGACTAAACAATCCCAGTTCCCTCAGCCTCTCCTCATAAGTCATGTGCTCCAGCCCCCTAATAATTTTTGTTGCCCTCCGCTGGATTCTTTCCAATTTTTCCACATCCTTCTTGTAGTGTGGGGCCCAAAACTGGACACAGTACTCCAGATGAAGCCTCACCAATGTTGAATAGAGGGGAATGATCACGTCCCTCGATCTGCTGGCAATGTCCCTACTTATACAGCCCAAAATGCCGTTAGCCTTCTTGGCAACAAGAGCACACTGTTGACTCATATCCAGCTTCTCGTCCACTGTAACCCCTAGGTCCTTTTCTGCAGAACTGCTTCCTAGCCATTCGGTCCCTAGTCTGTAACTGTGAATGGGATTCTTCCATCCTAAGTGCAGGACTCTGCACTTGTCCTTGTTGAACCTCATCAGGTTTCTTTTGGCCCAATCCTCTAATTTGTCTAGGTCCCTCTGTATCCTATCCCTACCCTCCAGCATATCTACCACTCCTCCCAGTTTAGTATCATCTGCAAACTTGCTGAGAGTGCAGTCCACGCCATCCTCCAGATCATTAATGAAGATATTGAACAAAACCGGCCCCAGGACCGACCCTTGGGGCACTCCGCTTGAAACCGTCTGCCAACTAGACATGATCACTACCTGTTGAGCCCGACGATCTAGCCAGCTTTCTATCCACCTTATAGTTCACTTATCCAGCCCATACTTCTTTAACTTGCTGGCAAGAATACTGTGGGAGACCGTATCAAAAGCTTTGCTAAAGTCAAGGAATAACACATCCACTGCTTTCCCCTCATCCACAGAGCCAGTTATCTCCTCATAGAAGGCAATTAGGTTAGTCAGGCACGACCTCCCCTTGGTGAATCCATGCTGACTGTTCCTGATCACTTTCCTCTCCTCTAAGTGCTTCAGAATTGATTCCTTGAGGACCTGCTCCATGATTTTTCCAGGGACTGAGGTAAGGCTGACTGGCCTGTAGTTCCCCGGATCCACCTTCTTCCATTTTTTACAGATGGGCACTACATTAGCCTTTTTCCAGTCATCCGGGACCTCCCCCGATTGCCAGGAGTTTTCAAAGATAATGGCCAATGGCTCTGTAATCACATCCACCAACTCCTTTAGCACCCTCGGATGCAGCACATCCGGCCCCATGGACTTCTGCTCGTCCAGTTTTTCTAAATAGTCCTGAATCACTTCTTTCTCCACAGAGGGCTGGTCACCTCCTCCCCATGCTGTGCTGCCCAGTGCAGCAGTCTGGGAGCTGATCTTGTTTGTGAAGACAGAGGCAAAAAAAGCATTGAGTACATTAGCTTTTTCCACATCCTCTGTCACTAGGTTGCCTCCCTCATTCAGTAAGGGGCCATGCTTTCCTTGACTTTCTTCTTGTTGTTAACATACCTGAAGAAACCCTTCTTGTTACTCTTAACATCTCTTGCTAGCTGCAACTGCAAGTATGATTTGGCCTTCCTGATTTCGCTCCTGCATGCCTGAGCAATATTTTTATACTCCTCCCTGGTCATTTGTCCAATCTTCCACTTCTTGTAAGCTTCTTTTTTGTGTTTAAGATCAGTAAGGATTTCACTGTTAAGCCAAGCTGGTCGCCTGCCATATTTACTATTCTTTCTACACATCGGGATGGCTTTTTTCTGCAACCTCAATAAGGATTCTTTAAAACATCAGCCTTTGTTCAAGCAGAACAGACCATGTGGGGTGAAATCAGGCGCTTCTCTACGGGCACCAAAAGTGGAGCCTCCTGCCTTTCAAAACAAACGGGTTGGTGGTGACCTTCGCTTTCGCTACACAAGCAGCTCCCTGCAATGGTCTTGACTATCTGCCTAGCCAGGAAAACCGGAGGGACAAAGACACATGAGCAGAAGGCAGCAGGAAGGTTGGAAAAGTGGCTGCGTTTGCTGCTGGGGAACCAACTGCGCAGACAGAAACCCTGCCCGCAGCTGGATCCATCACAGCGGCTGTTCTGAGCGGAAGGGGCAGCTTGCTGTTTAAGTTACACGCTGCCCCTGGGCAGGACACACATCTGCAAACATGTCACAGCACCATGAGCGTCTCTTCATGCCCCTGCTCCTAGCCCTGTCACGGCTGTGCCTCACCCCTCCCCACATGCCCGCTCTCGCCTGTGCCTCTCCACCCATTGGCCCCAGGAAAGCAAAGCACTGCGGAGTGCGGAGAGCGTGACAGCAGATTAAAGCCATGGCACAAGCCAAGCAAGAGTTTCAGAGTTCGCTGGGCCGTCCCGGGAGACCTAGGAGCTCCTTACAGATTCGTGCCTCCAGTTCCAGGGACCAGCAAAACTGACCTCTGGAACATTGCCTGGTGTGACGCCCCCTTGGGAGACACCGCACCGAGCAAGCTGGCTTCCAGGCAGAGAGTGACTCAGTACTCAGCTTCCCACCCAATCTCTGCAGCATCTGGAGAGAAGGGGGGCACTGCCAGGGTCCCCTCTCCAGAGGAGCTGCAGCTCCCATTCACTCCAGCTGCAGCAGCCCCGTGGGACACCCGGCGGTGTGTTGTTAGCACTGATTTTGCTGGACAGAAGAGGAAGCCCTGTCTGGACACTCCCGGGTGTGTCCCTCTGGCCTGTGTACGGAGCTGAGTTTGCGAGCTGGCTGGGTATTGAGCCGTGCACCTCTGCAGGCCAGGGGCTCTCCCAGCCCCGTGGCACAAGCTGATGGCTGTTCACTGTCTCCTGTGGCTCCCCTTGCACAGTCACAGTAGAGAAGCCAAGGACTGACCAGGAAACGCAGCTCTCCGCTCCCCGCGAAGGGCAGTCCCTGCAAGGGTCAGAGGAGGCCCCTTGGCCGCCCATGCTGAGCCTACCCTGAGGATGGGCTAGTGGATCCAATACTGGACTGGGACTCAGGCTCAGTTCCTGCCTCAGCCACACACTCCCTGGGTGACCTTGGGCAAGTCATTTAAGCTGCCCTTGGCCTCCACTCCCTGTCTGTGCATGGGGATAACAGGGAGGGTAAAATGCACAGTACGTGGGACTGGCTCCGATACGGGGGTGCTGGGGGCTGCACCGGGATCCAGACGGTTAGGGCAGAGAGGACTTTGCTGTCCAGTGCTGTCAGTCTGGCGTCGCTAACAAAGGGATCGTCGCTTTTCATGCTGCTCTTGATCTCGGGGCCAGGAGCAACGTTTGCTCGGCACGTCCCCTGGTGCTGCTCCCTCCTCTCGCGTCCTGTAGCGGTGCCGGAAATCCTGCAGGCAGAATTAGAGATTCACTGTGCGCAGCTGAGAGGGGAATTGTGCCCTGACTCCCCTCCTGGGGAGATCCAGCGTGGGCACTGCCAGCCGCTGCCCAAGTGCAGCACAAGGCCAGGCCAGAGGGGATGTGGGGGGAGGGGCGCTGAGGCTGAACTGGTCTGTACTATGGTTTGGGGTTTGTATGAATCATTCAGATAGAAAATACAAGACATACAAGTGCTAAGAAGAGTTGTGAGAGGAGCAAGTGAGGCCCAGTGGACAGAGCACCGCCCCGCGGCTCAGGAGCCATGGATCTGGCCTGTCAGCTGACACGGGCTCGGGCTATGGGGCTGTGTAACTGCCCTGTAGACCTTCCGGCTCTGACGGTCTGAACATCCACATCACCATTAAACAGCCCCAAGCCCACCTCAGCAAACAGGAGCCAGCTGTGGGTGTTGAATTGCAGTGTAGTCAGACCCTGAATCACTGTCCCGCCTTGTGCTTCAGTTTCCCTTCCCTTCATTGTCCATCTTGTTGAGACGAGGCTGGATTCTCAAGTGTCCAACACTCACCCGTAGAGCAGAGTTTCTAAAGAGCATGCATGACCTGTCTGCTGCTTCCCAGGTCCAGTTCCTGTGTGGTTGCAGGGGCGCTGAGACCAAAAGCCAGGGGCTCCAGTTTTCAAGCACTGACAATATGGCAAAGGAACTGGCTTTGCTCACAAGCAGTGCACCCTACTCCTGCACTCTGTGCAGTCAAGAGTCACTTCCTCCCAGTGCTGGGGGGAAAGAAAAGGGTTGGATTTTATTTATCTTTGGTACTGATTTTTTTTTAACAAAACCTCTGACTAGAACATTGTGGCTTTAACTTTATTCCAAACATTTGATATTTTACATAATCATATTATTTATGTGACAAGATTAAAAGTATTGTACACACTGACAGGTGACTAGTGCACACAGTTCCTGGCCAACCTTCCCAAATTTGCATTGCATTCCTGACTTCTTAGAATTTGTGCAGATTATAGCATTGGGGGAGAGAGAAACATGGAGAGAGAAAGAGCCAGGGAAAGAAAGAAAGAAAGAAAGAAGATATTCATTTCAGAGCTTGAATTTCTCCATGTCTTGTGCGGTGAGGCCTCTTCACCTTTGCATAATTGGGGTGGCGGTGGGGGGGAGGGGTGTTTCAGTGTGCATGGAAATGTCTCATGGAGGCTAAAGGGAGACATCTGTCCAGAGATCAAACCTTCAATCCCTAACAGCATGTGCTAATTACACAGAGATGTTCAGTTTAATATCCCACTGTTCACTCATGTGCTATTTGATTTATTCTATGCCAGTGAACATTCACTTCACACCTAAACAGGGGCAGATTAATCACTCATGAAATCATAGATTCTGTAGATTCCAAGGCCAGAAGGGACCATTGTGATCATCTGGTCTGGCCTCCTGTATAGCACAGGCCAGAGAACGTCCCAAAAAACTCCTAGAGCAGAGCTTTTAGACAAACACCCAGTCTTGATTTTAAAATTGCCAGTGATGGAGAATGCACCACGATGCTTGGTAGATTGTTCCAATGGTTAATTACCCTCCCTGTTACAAATTTACATCTTAGTTCCAGTCTGAATTTGTCTAGCTTCAGCTTCCTGGCACTGGATTACGTTTTACCTTTCTCTGCTAGATTGAAGAGCCAGTTATTAAATATTTGATCCCCAGTTAGATACCAATAGACTGTGATCAAGTCACCTCTTAATTTTCATTTTGTTAACATAAATAGATGGAGCTCCTTGAGTCTATCACTGTAAGGCAGGTTTTCTCATCCTTTAATTATTCTCGGGGCTCTTCTCTGAACTTGAGTCAATTTAGCAAAATCCTTCTTGAATTGTGGACACCAGAACTGGACATGGGATTCCAGCAGCGGTAGCACCAGTGCCAAATACAAACATCAAATAACCTCTCTACTGCTCCTTGAGATTCCACTGATTATGTATTCGAGGATTACATTAGCGCTTTAGGCCACAGCATTGCACTGGGAACTCATGTTCCACTGATTATCCACCCCTCTCTGCTCCCCCCAAATCTTTTTCAGAGTCGCTACTTCCCAGGATAGAGTCCCTCATCCTGTAAGCATGGCCTGCACTCTTTGTTCCCAGATGTAGGCATTTACATGTAGCCATATTAAAATGCATATTGTTGGCTTGTGCCCAGCTCACCAAGCAATCCAGACTGCTCTGAATCAGTGAGCTGTCGTCTTCATTATTTACCATCCCCCAGTCTTTGTGTCATTGCAAATTTTACCAGTGAAGATTTTATGTTTGCTGCCAGGTCATTAATAAAAGTGTTAACTAGCGTAGGGCCAAGAACCGATCCTTGCGGGACCCCACTAGAAACACACCCCTTTGATGATGATTCCCCGTGTACAGTTACATTTTGAGACCTGTCCATTAGGCAGCTTATAATCCATTTAATGTGCGCCATGTTCATTTTGTATTGTTCTAGTTTTTTAATCAAAATGTCCTGTGGTACCAAGTCAAAAGTGTGACAGAGATCAAGCCTGTTACATCAACACTATTACCTTTATCAATCAAACTTGTAATCTCAAAAAAAAAATAGCAAGTTAGTTTGACAAGATCTATTTTCCATAAACCCACGTTGATTGGCATTAATTACATAATTCTCCTTTAGTTCTTCATTAATCGAGTCCTGTATCAGCTGCTCCATTATCTAGCCTGAGATCAATGTCTGACTGACAGGCCTGTAATTACCTGGGTCATCCTGTTTACCCTCTTTAAATATTGGCACAACATTAACTTTCTTCCAGGCGTTTGGAAGTTCCCCAGTGGTTCAAGACTTATTCAAAATCAACACTAATGGTTCGGCAAGCTCTTCAGCCAGGGAACAGAGATACGTGGATTTTGGTGAGCTCAGCACTCGCTGGGTTCCAGAGCAGTGCCGGCACCCGCCCTGTCTCATAGGGCCCTACCGAATTCAGGGTCCATTTTGACCAAGTTCACGGTCATAGGATTTTAAAAATCGTAAATGTCATGATTTCATCTATTTAAATCTGAAATTTCATGGTGTTGTAATTTTAGGGGTCCTCACCTAAGTTCCCTGTAAGCTACGTGGCCTATTTAGCTCTGTGCAGGCATTCAGGGAATTCACTCAGCCGACCTGCCGCAGCCGGGGGAGGGGCACCCCTACCCCAGCCCCCACCTAGCCCAGCCTCAACCTGCCGCGGCTGGGGGAGGGGCACACCATAGGCATCGACTTCCCCTCTAGCTGGGGGGTGCTCAACCCCACCTCTGCCCCAGGCCCGCCCACAATCCACCCCTTACCCCAAACACCAGCCCCGCCTCTTCCTGCCCCCTCTTCACCCCCATCCCTTCCAAAGCCCTGAGGCTCTACCACCCACCCCAGCCTTCTCACTAGGAACAGGACGCGTCCTCATGCTGTGACCCATCCCCACTCTCTTCAATCATCCATCACATTACTGTGAGTTCTGTGGCATTCTCCTCACCCCTACTCCACCAGAGGCAACCACTGCACCCCCCAGGCACTCCCACCTCCTGTGCATCTCCTGAGCACAGGGAAAAGCTCATCTTAACGAGAGCACCCCAAGGCCCCGGCCCCCTGAAGCCCACAAAGTGTAAATATTCCCCAGTGTAAATATTCACAACCTGAGCCAGTTTTCTCCAAACTTGGCTTGTTTTGTAGCTCTGATTGAGAATGACAAAGTGAGTCACGACTAAAGAACATTGGCTCAGTTATCAAAGTTATGGATGTTAGAACTTGGCAAGTTGCAATTCTTTTGTTAGTCCTTTGATTTTTATTAGCCGATTCAATGCTAGAGAGAACCCCAGCCGAGTACACAGTCATGCTCCGAAAAGTGTCCGCCATGCACACTCCCCTTGGGATTCGTAGTCATAGAGTTCAGGCCGGAAATCTGCCCTTCTGTCTAGCACAGGCCATGAGATTTCATCCAGCTTGTGTTTAGCTAAGGCACAGCACCAAACATGGCGCTCAGTCTTGATCTGCAGATCTAAAGAGCTGGAGAAGCCACAGCTTCCCTTGGTAGGTTGTTCCAGTGTTTAATCACCCTCTGAGCACAAAGCCAGGCTCTCTCTGACTCATGCATCATCACTAGCATTTATAGGAGAAAGATTCTGAAGCTGGAATTAAAGTCTTTCTCTTTTTTCCTTATATCAGGATATGTCACTTAGGCCTCGTCTACTCACAAAGGTTGTTCCCCTTTAATGATGGCAGCAGTATGGTTCAAGCCATACAACCCCTAGTGTAGCTGAAGTTATATCAGTATAAAGGGCCTTGTATCGGTATAAGTGTGTCTGCACTGGGGCTTGTACTGTAAAGCTACTTTGGTAAATGTCTCAACCTTCAGAGAAATAGTTCTACTGATACTACAGCCACGTGTAGACAGGCCTCAGAACACGCTTGATCCTTATTATTAGTGTAGGGCCCAGGAGCCCCAGTAGGACCAGAACCCCGTCACGCTAGGTGCTGTACAAACATAGATCTAAGAGATTAATTTCAACAGGAGTTAAGTGTCTAAATATCTTTGAGGATCTAGGCCTGAGCACCTAACTCCCTTAGGCCCCATTGGGAATCCCAGCGTGAAGGACTTGTGTAATTTTACTCGTGTGAGTATTTCCATTGAAATCAACAGAGATCCCAGTGTGAGTAACTTCACATGTGTGTGTCAGTGTTTGCAGGATCAGAGCCAGTAACAAAGGGGAATGGGAGGAGATCACAGTTACACTCTTGCCCTGATCTCGCTTTCCCCACTCACCTAAAGCCTTGTCTTCATTAATAGGCTTTAAGTGATGTGCTTTAAAGCCCTAGAGCAGTGGTTCCCAAACTGGGGTTTGTGAACCCCTGGGGTGTTGTGAAATGTTACAGGGGGTTCTCGGGAAAAAATTCCCTAATGGCAGACAGAGCTGTCCCTAGGGACCCCGGGCAGCCCTTGGACTTCCAAGAACTAAGCAGATCAAAGCAAGCAGATCTATCACACTGAAGAGATTTACACTTCAAGACTCCTTATAAGAAATGGAGGTGGATATTTTTTCTGTTTTTAACATTAAATAGGCAGGTAGTATTGTTTTTAAAATGATTATAAAGAACAAGTTTAAGCTTTGTTGTAATGTGCGTTGTTTGCCTGGACTGCTCAAGACCTGAATGCTTGTGTAGGAGGAACTCTTTGAGTTGGCTTCCTAAATATCTTCATGCTGTTTCACATCTGATACTCCTTGATGAAACATAGGAGCCTTGTTTTATAACAGGCTTATTCAAAGTGATACAAGCTACGGAAGAGAGATCTTGGAAGAGCGTTGCCGTTTTCATAATGTAATAAAAATACTGTAATGATAAATAATAAGTAGTGTGTAATAAGCATGTCATAAAAACAAATTGTGTATTTCCAAGATCACTGCTTTTATAATTTATAATCAGGTAAAGGAGGAAATCTCTGGAAATATTGATTTTTAAGAGGGGGTTCACGAGACTTGATATTTTAGTGAAAGGGGGTCACAGGTTGTTAAAGTTTGGGAACCACTGGTCTACGGTATCATAAAGTCATAGAATCATAGTATATCAGGGTTGGAAGGGACCTCAGGAGGTCATCTAGTCCAACCCCCTGCTCAAAGCAGGACCAACCCCAACTAAATCATCCCAGCCAGGGCTTTGTCAAGCCGGGACTTAAAAACATCTAAGGAAGGAGATTCCACCACCTCCCTAGGTAACCCATTCCAGTGTATAGACAGGACAAGCTGTATTCTCCAGCTCTGCCAACTTGATGGGTTTCGCTGCAGATGATAAGGTCCTACACCCTCCGATAGATCTGCACGAACACTCCCTAGACTCTGAATTCTCTGCCTCCAAGGCAAGGGCAGCCACTCAGAGCTACAGCACGTGTAGTTCCCACCCTTGCCCCTCCTGGAAACTCAGGGGCTTGAGCTGGCCTGAACCACTCAGCCAACTGGGGGCCCTGCCAGCTTTGCAGCCATTGCTGCCCCCTCATTGGTACCTCCTGCTCCCCTCCCTCTCAGTGGGGGTGGAGGGTAAAGAATATCTGCTGATTCTGCTGGTACCCTCCATCCCTGCCACAGAGGAGGGGCTGAAGAGTTCAAAAGCAAGTTCCATTTTCTATAGCTCTCCCACATCACTCCACGGAGAGGCTCTGGCATGCTCCGGATATCAGGAAAGCCTTAAAAATCGACATCAGACCGACACAAACTGACCCCATGTTATGAGCTGTGCACGGGAAGCCATTTGCAGAGAACAACCACTTGCATTGGTCCCTGCGTGTTTTTGAGCACCATTATCTATTAGCTAGCTACATATATACACACATTGCTTTTGTAGAGCACTCTTGTCACACACACCCCACCCAGGACTGGGGAGATGCAAATGTCCCCTGAACGCCTGTCTCCGAAACCTCAAAAGAGCTTGCAAGATGTCTGTGTATTCACTGGTGGCACAAATGCTTGTGCAAACATACATACGTACACGTGCAATGCTTTTCTTCCCCATGAACAGTCTTTCACTTGCATGAATGTTTTTGAGAAGTGGGCAAAGGGTGGTGACCCGTAGCATCAAGGAATATGGGCAGTTTTTATTTCAATGAATATTTGCAAATGCTTTTTTTTAACCCCCAGCATTCACTTGGATCAGACCCTAAATTTAGCCTGTGCATGCTGAAGTTTGTGCCCTCCCTGCCTCTCCTCAGATCATCTGAGACGCTAGAGAGGGACATGGCCAGGAGTGATGACTCCTAGAGCTCTAAGGAAAACCAGTAGCAGAGTAGGTGTCAATAGGGCCAGAATTTCCAAAAGAACCAGGGCCAGACTTATGTAAGACCACGTTGGGTGCTCAGTGCTTCTGAGAATCTGGCCCCAGATGAGGGTGCAAAGCTCTGGAAATTCTGCCCCAGGTGTCTGTTCAGACCAGGGTCACAGAGTTCCTTCTCTTCTCTAGAACTGAGTCTCCTGCCCTGGGTACATTAAGCCCGAGGGAGGCCATGGAGACATTGCCGGACTACTCCTATTGGCCCGGTTATTTTGGTTTCATTGCCCATGTTAATGAATGGCTGGTTTTAACTGAATCCTCCTGGTCTTGCGTGAATCTATCTCCAAGCAGGGCCCTTTGGATCGTTCACACCTACACCACTGCTGTCAATCAGGAGTCACTCCCTCAGTGCAGAGCGAAAGTAAGTGTGAACAGAATGGAGACCGTTGTCCTGGAAGTTCCCCTGAGCACGGTGGTCCTGACTGTGACCCAAAGAAATCAATGGGAGTTTAACTCCTAATTCCAATGGGAAAGACTAGGCCCCCTACAGTAACAAAGGGTTATATTTCAACGGCTCAGCACCCAACGTGCACAGCTCTTGTGAAAATATGGCTCAGGGGACTGGATTGTGCAACCTTTACTTGTGCTGGTGAGCACATACTCTCAGGAGTAGGCCATGCACCCGAATGTATGAGCTGAGTTCTCATCCATGGAGCAAGCGCTGAACAGTCCAGCCAGAAGAAAATGTGATAAACAGAGGGACCAGGACCTTCAAACCCTTCCAGGACACTTTGGAGATTTAAGCTCCCAAATATACAGTGTGTGTGTGTGCGTGTGTATATAAAAACACAGCAAACCCTGCAACACCGGGAGCTTGGCACACTAATCTCACTTCAGCCCCCCCCAAACTAGCCAGGCAGGGAGAAAAATGATTTAGATGATTTACAATGCTTCGGAAGAGTTGAAAAAAGCGAAGTAAATAATAAATCAAAACCAGCCAAAAGAACAAGAATACATCCATCTTTTATGAGCGCCATTCATTGCTGTATGTACAGTTCAGACATAAAACAAACGCACCGTGCAAAGTTGCTGCTGCTTCAGAAGTGTCTGTGCCCAGCAGTTTCAGAGCAGTTCCAAACTACATAAAAGCAGAGGCACACAGAGCCCCAGTCGTTGTCTGGCAAGCGCAGGAATCCAGCTCCTATTCTCTGCCTCCTTATCAGGCCTGTGCATGGCCTGACGTGAGGATGATCATTTCAGTTTGAATTCAGGGCCCCAAATTAATGTGGATAAAAACAACTTTCTCCAAAGGCAAATTTTATCCTGTGAGTCCCCTGCCCTCAGTGGAAAACTATGCAAAGTGTGACTTTTAAACCACAGCCAACCACTTTTGCAGAATTCTAGCATCTAGAGGCTCTCTGAAGTCCTGGCCTTTTCTGGTGGAGTTCACTTCGGACAAAAAATGGAGAAATGACCTGTAGAAATTCCTTCTCCATCCACATGTCTGCTTATCACTCTTCCACCTCCCTGGGTCCTAGCTCTGGGATGTTCCATACAATGGGCACAGTTGCTGCCTAGAAGGTTATTAAAGGACCGATCCAAGAACAGAGTATGGTCACTTAGTCTCCGAGCACAATGATAGGTGCAATGAAAAATGGAAGGTTTAGTTCCAAAAAAGACCCAAAAATTCAGGGGCTGAGATTTTTCAGAGCTACCTAGGGGATTTGGATGTCCCATCCAAACCTGTTTCAAAGCCGAAATTCAAACCCTCTTGAGCACCTGGAGCTCCATTTGGAAGGGTGCTGTTTGGGATCATCACCATAGAAGGCTGCCATTCTTGTTCTTGGATTGATGCAAAGATGCACTTCATTACCTACTTCAGAGGGTCGCACAGAATCATAGAATATCAGGGTTGGAAGGGACCTCAGAAGGTCATCTAGTCCAACCCCCTGCTCAAAGCAGGACCAATTCCCAACTAAATCATCCCAGCCAGGGCTTTGTCAAGCCTGATCTTAAAAACCTCTAAGGAAGGAGATTCCACCACCTCCTTAGGGAACCCATTCCAGTGCTTCACCACCCTCCTAGTGAAAAAGCTTTTCCTAATATCCAACCTAAACCTCCCCCACTGCAATTTGAGACCATTACTCCTTGTTCTGTCATCTGGTATCACTGAGAACAGTCTAGATCTATCTTCTTTGGATCCCCCTTTCAGGTAGTTGAAAGCAGCTATCAAATCCCCCCTCATTCTTCTCTTCTGCAGACTAAACAATCCCAGTTCCCTCAGCCTCTCCTCATAAGTCATGTGCTCCAGCCCCCTAATCATTTTTGTTGCCCTCTGCTGGCCTCTTTCCAATTTTTCCACATCCTTCTTGGCAGCTGCAGCCCCATACCAAGCAGCATCCAGACAGTAATGGAGGTCTTCTCAAGAGAGAAAGACCAGGCCCCCAGTAAAGCCAAATTAGCCCAATGATAACTAGAGATGGGCCACACCCACAGCCTTGAATTCAAAGTACTTCAGATTTTGGACCCACCCCAATGATGGGCTGCAGATTAGTTCCCAAACTGCAAGGAGTTCGTTTTAAGATTCTTGTCTGGATGAAACCGAAAACTTATGAGAGCTTTTGACCTTGCAAGACCTCTGCTATTTGGGGGCAAGAACAGATCATGAGATTTTGGTGCCCTCAAATGCAAGCCCATATCTTAACCCTGATTCAAGTGTGAACCCCAAAGAACAAATATGACTCCAACCCCCGCCTCCTTTGCCCATGTCCAGTGGTAGCCTGTGAAAAACAAAATTCTGCTCCGGCATGTCGAACTTGGACTGTGCAGCAATGCCTGACACTTGTTAGTTTGTTAGCCTGAGATAGACTGAGATAAACCCCTGCTTGTTAGCCTGAGATAGACTGAGATAAACCCCTGCTTGTTAGCCTGAGATAGAATTTTGCAATAGATTTTTGATACTCTTATATCCTTACTAATATGTGTGAACAAAGAACAAAGCCTCTGTGTGTTACATCTGCCCACAAGCAGATGGGGTGAAAAGAGATAAGGAACAAGGCTAAAGTGTTGCTGGGCAGAGAGGTAGTATCATATACGAGCATACACTGGAAGGCTGCTTGGCTCCTCTCTCAAGCCCAGGTCAAGTAACCAGTTGGGAGGGGCAAGGGGGGATGGAGGGGAGGCGTAAGAAACGCTAAAAGCCAAAGAAAAGTCTGGTCTTGGCCAGTACACAACCTCACTCCCTGCCTCTCCCCTGGGATACAGAAGAGGTGGTACCAAGACCCCAAACTCACGACCCTCCAAAACGGAACATGACCATAAGTTGTAAGGGGTGGGACCAGGGATGAGCACTGCAAGTATATTTGGGTCTGCTAAGAAGGAGGAGGTGGGAATAGGGAACGGGGACACAAGTAAGGCTCTGTGGTGTCAGAGCTAGGAACGGGGACACCGGGAAACAGACTCTGCCGGCGTGTAGAGCTCTGGACATGCTCTCCTGAAACTAACCCCAATAAACATCTCATTGCCTGCACTTTGGACTTCTGGTCTTCTGCTTTCTGCGGGCATGACAAGAACCAGGGGTAAAGGTAAAGCCTTAACCCTTCTAAGGGAAGTCACTAGCTCCCAGGAAAAGGAAGAGACAGATTCAGAATAATCAAGAACTAGGCTTTGTTTGTTTTTAAGTTGGATAGCGACAAGAAAAAAAATCTCCTTCTCTTTCTCTCTCTCTAATTCAGCTCTGGGGCAAAGAGCTGGAAATGGCGTGTGCCAGCTCTGATTCAGAGCTCCTACTGGCTTTACATGCATGCAGCTCCACTGACGGCAGCGGCATTACTCATGATTTCCGCTGGAGTTAGATGAGATTCAAGCCTGCCATGTGGAAGCAAATCCAGCTGGCATCTCATCATCACTAAATCCTTGAGGACCCACGTTTCAAAGCCTGAAAAAAACGATGCCTGAGTTTCTTTGGGATGAGGCTGGACCCACTTTGGCTTAGGCAGAACATTTGAAAACTCAAGGAAGAGTCCTGAGCAGCCTTCTGCTTCCAGTTTGACTTTGGAACCCTCTGGCCGCTCTGAGTTATAGAAGTCACATAGGCCAGTTGTAGCTCACTTGGGTACAATTCCACACACGCCACACACATCTCTTTCTTCTCATTGGCTGACAGGTTCATCATGGTGAGGTCACATTCACCCAGATACTCCACATCAACCTGCCGCTGCTGCTGAGTCCTCCTCCCTGGGAATCTTTAACAGAGCAGAACGCCGGGGTCTAAATGGCACTTGGCTGCTTATGTTTGTCTGACGTCCTGTATGACAGAACCCAACATCTTCACTTCCCCCAGAAAACACATTGCCATTGCAGGACAGTCACATCACGCTATCCAGGATCCGAACTCTAGATCAGACAGCCATTCCTCTCGGAACAGACAGGTCTGCTTCATACTCTTCCTATTGGACATCAAACACAAATGCATGGCTTCACTTTTACATCTCCCAGAGCGCCCTTGTGGAAAAGACCTGTAGAATCTAACAGCATTATCCCCAATTTACAGGTGGAGAAACTGAGGCACAGAGCAGGGAAGGGGCTTGTCTGAGGTCACCCAGAGGGTCAGTGGCAGAGCTGAGATGAGAGCCGTGGTCACCATACCAGCTGTCTACCATGGTGCACCTTCTGGTGCCACCTCCCGTGGAGCATCCCTTGCTGCATCTCATGTGCTGGGCACCGCTTCCGGAGTCCACAGTGACCCTGACCAATGTCCCAACTGCTTCCCATGGGGTCCCTGCATTGTTCTGCACAATGGACTGCATCCCCAACAGCGCTTGGCCCAGTCCCGTGGTACTGCCCCTTGCACTGGGCACTACACACCGAGCACCACAGTAGTGCAGATGGATGTGCCAGGCATGCAGTGCCGTCCGCTCAGGATGCAGCACCCTGGCGGTGGGGGTGAGGTTGGGGTGAAGCAGGTAAAGAAAGGAGTTTGTAAAATGGGACAAACTGGATGTTGTACCCCTTCCTCCTCCCCCAGGGCTGTCTCTCCAGGGCGGCAGGCAGCGCTCTGTGTCCTTTCAGCTCCAGGCTGTGCCCTTGCCGTGTGGGGCAGCTGGGAATGGCCCCTCTGGAGCAATCTGCACCGTGTGCTGCTGTTAATTGGAAAGGGATGCACGCCCACCTGGAAGTCACTGTAAATCTGGCCTCTGCTGCACAGAATGTCCTGAATTTAAGTTGTAATTAGAACTTCTATTGATGGCGCAAGGCCTCATTTTTCATGTGAAGCTACTCATTGCTCCCAGTCAAGAAATCAATCTGAGCCTGTTGATGAGATGAGGCTGTCAGATTTGCAGAGTGGATTGATGGTAGCAAGCCGGGAGCTTGGTGACCTTAACTCCTCTGCGGCCCTGGTTCTAGCTCGGGTCTGGAAGGAGGCTCTGGGCAGAGAAGGGGACAGACTGGGTTCTCCATGGAGGACAAGTGTCCAAATCCCATGAATCCATTAACCCAAACCAAACATCATGCAGGTCCAAGGGGCAAGGCTGCATGCTGTGTGTGTCTGTATCCCTGTGCATGGAAGTGTGGATGCACAAGGGTGTGTACGTGTGTCAGTGTGTGCACGGGCACGCGTGTGAGCATATGCATGTGTATCTGTACATGTATCACTCACATGCCAGTATGTGCGTGTGGTGTGTGTATATGTGTGTCTGAGCACATGTACATCTGTGAAAACACGACTGAACATGCACCTGGGCGACACCACTGATGGCTGAGCCCCTTTCAGCGCTATGGGTGGCCAGTCAGTGTTCTCCGTCAGCCCTGGCCTGGTGAGGGGAGGGGATGGGAACGCCAGGCAGGGCCTGGGGCGGAGAGGACAATGGAAGCACATGGGCCCTTTGAATGTTATTCTAGAGCAGGGGTTCTCAAACTGGGGGCTGGGACCCCTCAGGGGGTCGTGGGGTTATTACATGGGGGAGTCGCGAGCTGTCAGCCTCCACCCCAAACCCTGCTTTGCCTCCAGCATTTATAATGGTGTTAAATATATAAAAAAGTGTTTTTAATGTATAAGGGGGGTCGCCCTCAGAGGCTTGCTGTGTGAAAGGGGTCACCAGTACCGAAGTTTGAGAACCACTGTTCTATATCCATACAGCACCGTCTGGCTCTCACTGAAATGCCTTGTAGCCATTTGGCCTGAGTCTGCTGCTGCTGAGGGGCTGGAGGAGGCCCCCTAACACTGATCCGGGGGAGGAATATACCGTCTCTGAGACATGGGAGCGTGGAGTCCCTGAGCTGCGGCCAGCTCCTCCCCATCACACATCCCCCCTCGAGGACATTCAGGGCAACATGGGGCCCGGCACAGGCCACATGAGCTGGGCCTAGAGTCTCCTCCTTGGCCCACAGGCAGGAGAGCTGCTTCCAAGGGTGGCTGGAGCAAGGGAGGCCTCTGGCTCCTGCAATTCATCCCCTGCCAGGCCTCTCTGCTCCGGCTGTGTGTGCAAGGGGGTCCTGTCCCTTCCCTCTGCCGCTAGGGCCTGAAGCCCCTGGGCCTGGGAAGAGAGAACACAGGGGAGGGGCTTGTGTGTGAATGGGAACCTCATGGAGGGAACTCAGGGGAGATGGGGGAGGGCAGGTGGCTCCTGTACCCCTGCAGAGAGACATTTGTGGGTGCAGCAGTGCTTAAAATGTTGCCCAGAGCCCTGGCCAGTGTGTACACACGCGTGTGTAAATCGGTAAGTGCACATGTCCCTGAGTGTGTGTGTACATCTCTTTGTGTGTGTGAATCCCTGTTATGATTTGTGTCTGTGCATTCCTCTACAACTGTCGATGTGAGTGCACATCTCTGTGTGTTATTGTCTCTCCATCACAGTGTTGTAGTCTGACTCTGTGAGTCTGTAGGCGCTAGTGTGGATGCAGGTGTGTGTGAGGGGAGGGTGATCTGCATCGGGGGTGGGGAGGGGGCTGGTGGACTCAAAGGCAGACCCATCAAAGGGCCGCATTGGGTGGGTGGGGGGGGTTGCGCAGGGGCAAGGCAGAGAGACACCCTCTCCTCGGCGTTCAGGTTGGAACCAGGCAGTTGGGTGTGGGAGAGCGAGGCCCAGCTGCCTGGAATGAGCAGGGAGCCCGGCTCCGCGTCCACACACATGGCTGGCTCTGGGAGGGAGACAGTAGCCTGGCGGAGCGTTCGCACTGTTCCATCGAGAACAGAGAAGGGCCTAACCAGCCTCAAACTCTAGGCTGTTTGAAACCTGAAGCAAACTGTGCTAATGGCCTGTAAGCTGGTAGCATTCCTGCCCTACTCCTAATACGCACAGCCCGTGCACGCACAGACACATACACCGCACGTTCATCCACACACAGCATGCACGCCCACCTATACACAGCACAGCCTGCACACACACATAGCATGTGTATGCACACAAAACACCCCAAGTGCACACACTCACCCACGCACAAAGGGTCTGATCCCATCTTACCCTACCCCCACCCCCTGGGGGTTTGCCTTGATTGATAACTTAAACAACAACAAATATAAACCTCACCATGAATTAGACTGTTTCTCAGGCTTCTCCCCAAAGGGCCTCATCTCCCTGGCCCTGGTTCTTCTGCCTCAGAGAGATGCTCAACCCTGCTTTTACTCCTGAGTGCTAATAAGACCTTCCTGTTCCAGCTGCCAGGGGGAGTCAGCAAAATAGCTCTTCATCTCTATTCAGGATCCTAGCACCCAGTGTCCTGTCATATGGGCCACTGCTTGGATGCTGAGCACGGCATGGAGCTGTGCTGATCTGACCAGTGCTTTCCTGTTGTCTACAGGTCCCTGCTTCTGAGATGGCCAATAACCCTCCCCCCCACCTTCTGTATTATGGCTGCTTTTGGAAGTAGCTGGGATTCTGCTTCATACAGGACCCAGGCAAACATCCCCAGCTCCCAGCAGAGAATCTCTGTGCTAGCCTGTGTGTGTGTAGGCAGCTCTCCATTTACTGTTACCATTGCATTTGGATTCCTCCTGTAGCTTACATCTGTTCCCCATCTACGGACTGCACCTTCCATCCACACCCTTCTGGGCCAGGAACACCAGATCTCTCAGAATACAGGCCTATTCTAGTAGGACCATCCACAGGCCTCAGGTACCAGAGGCAATGGCCTACTGGGGCTGTGTTGAATCATCAGCCATATTGTTTGCATTGCAAAGTTGCTACACACCTGTTTCTTTTAGAAAAGAAGTAATTTCCTTCCCTTTGTCCCCCTTCTCTTTAAATGTCTCCCCCCAGTGCCTCATGCCATCCAGTCGGAGGCCGGATTTCAGCAGGGCCGTGGAGCCAGTTCTGTTGCCACCAGCTCTAATTCACTATCAGTTAGGACAAAGAGGTCGCAAACACAGGATATGTTGCAATTTGCATATGCAAATGAAGCACTCCAGCTAGTAGTTACTTGAGCCCTAAGGAGCTCTGAGCCTGAGCCATTCAGCCTGGTGCAGAAGGATTTGGGGGATTTTATAGTAGAGGGGAAATGCAAAAAGATGTGTTAATCAGTCCCAGACCAGGCTGGAGCAAACGAGTGCAAGTCTTCGGGTGCTGCTGCCTCTGCTGACCTAGGGGACTTTGTGATACCAACACGGTGCCCTCAGCACTTTGCACCTGTAGACCTGAAGGCAATTTATAAACGTAGGGCTCCTAATCCCAGGGAAGGAGAGGGGGCAGGACTGGGATTTATCTGCCTTCTATTGCTGGCTCTGCTAAGGACCTGCTGGCTGACCTAGGGCAAGTCACTTCACCTCTATGGGGCAGGGAGGGCAGGCAGTCCACCTCATAGCAGGAAAGCTCTAATTTCAAACCAAGAACATCATGCCATGCCAGCAGGTTTGTAAAAGTTGCGCCAATCTGTGGGTCTGCACTGCTGGCCCTGGCTAACAAGACAAGGTGAAGCAAACTTTCCAGATCCCCTGTATACATAAAGGGAAACTGAGGCACAGAGAGGCGATGCAACATACCCAAGGTATCAGAGGGAGTGTTGGAACCAAGAGTTTGATCGTCATCGAAGGGAGCCTGTGATCGCAGAAATCTCACTGGCTGCCCTTTGGGCTCCACCTCCCTGTGCATCAATGTCATGCATGATTCTCATTATTTGCTAAGTGCTCGCAATGGGTTTGGCCATCCCCCGGGGGCACGTCCCAGGGCAGCCCTCCCCCGCCAGTGTAACTGCCTCACAAAAGAATCTTGCAAAAGTGAGTCTTGAGGAGAGATTTGGGGGGGAGGGTGAAGGGGGGCTTGGCTCATTGGGATAGGGGAGGGTTCCACGCAGAGGGGGCAGCATGGATGAAGGTGCAGAGGTGAGAATGGGAGAAGGAAACAAAGGGAATGTTTCATCTGGCATCACTGGGAGAGAAAAGGGGGTAAAGGAGGTGAGATTAAAGGTCAGATCTGACTCCTGGGCTGGGACAGAGCTGGCAGAGCCTTGAAGACAAGGAGGGTTTAGGTTGGACGCAGTGGGCAAGGGGGCGCCAGTGGAGTTACCCAAAGAGGGGCGTGATGCAGTTAGATCCTCAGCCAAGAAAGATCATTTTGACAGCTGCAGTTTGGATGGAGTGGAGGGAAAGGAGCTGGGCGAAAGGCTGGCCAGGCAGGAGCGGCAGGGGATGACAGGCCAGGACGAGTGTCTTAGCTCCTAGACCGGGAAGGAGCGGATGGATCCCGGAGACAGTGCAGAGAGTGAAGAGGGAAGGTCTAGGGAGTGTGGAAAGCAGTGGAGAGAGGAGCCAGATGGCCAGGCTGGCTGAGCTGGTCTGCAGGGAGGAACATTTGGGAAGTGAGAGCGGATGCTGAGGGCAGGGGCCAGGCAGGGTGTGGGCAGCCCTCACTAATGGTGCCTCTTGGGGGCTCTTTCATTATTGTGTAAGTATCAGATACGGAATATCTAGCCTGAATGCACAAAAGGAATTAGGCACCGTCGTCTCAGTTTGGGGACCATCAGTGATGTGCCGAACCCTGCAGATGTTTAAACTCACACCTACATTTTTGCAGTAAAAGTTCCCTCGGCACCTGTTTCTACCTCTGAGCACACACCCGGCCTCCTCGCTCAAGGTGCCCGAACACCTATCTCCTGGCTAAGCCCAGAGCCATTCACAAACCAGGGGAGATAGGCATTGCTCTGCCTAACTCACGTGCAGGGCCCAGTCCGGTTGGTCTGCTCAGAGGTTGTCTGCTGGGTGGTGCCTCTGTAGGAAAGCTTGCACCCAGCGGTTGGGGTGGGGGGGAGAGGTTTTAGCCCAGTAGCTCGGGCACTCACCTGGGAGACCCCTGGCCCAAGTCCCCCTCCTGCTGAGGGGGAGAAGGATTTGAACAGAGATCTGTCACCTTTCAGCAGGAGCAGCGCCAGGGTTTTTGGCGCCCTAGGCAGGGGTCCTTCCACGATCCCAATTCTGCGGCAGGGGGGTCCTTCCGAGCTCCCACCGCAGAATTGCTGCTGCCCCCCCAAATCCTGGCAGCCTAGGCGACTAAATGGAAGGGCCAGCCCTGCCTCTCAGGTGAGTGCTCTAATGACTAATGGGCTGTGGCTAAGGCTACGATTATGTCTCAGAGCTCACAGAAGTAACAGAATCCGTCACTTCCAGAGACCTCCATGACCTCTTGCCTATATGCTCGGGGTATTACTGATCGCCATATTTGGGGTCGGGAAGGAATTTTCCTCCAGGTAGATTGGCCGAGCCTCTGGAGGTTTTTCGCCTTCCTCCGCAGCATGGGGCAGGGATCACTAGCAGGAGGGTCTCAGCCGATTGAAGTCACTAAAACACAGGACTGGGGACTTCAACGGTAGAGTACAGGGAAGGGTCTTGCGGCCTGCAGCATGCAGGGGTTCAGACCAGATGATCATAATGGTCCCTTCTGACCTTAATGTCTATGAGTCTATGAGTCTATGAGTCTATTTTCTGCTTCAGCCCCTGGGCTGTGGGGCTGGAGCACAGGCGTCAACTTTTTTCTGTGCCGGTGGGAGCTCGCGCCCCCGCCCCGACTCCACCCCTGCCCCAAAGTGCCCACCCTAACTTCGCTGCACCCACCAATTTTTCCCCTTGGGTGCTCCAGCCCCAGAGCACCCACGAAGTCGGCATCTATGGGCTGGAGATATCCGCCCTGGATCTCCCAGATGTGGTGAGGCCCCCACAGCTCCCAGCCACTGTGGGCAGTGGGGGACCCCGCAGTTTCCAGGTGCCTACCTGGAGCACCAAGCCCCCAGAGCAACAGCAGATGGGTGCTGGACCCCCTCACTCCTCATGTTGTCAGGGTTATTTTTAGTAAAAGTAATGACAGGTCATGGGCTTCCGTGAATTTTTGTTTATTGCCCATGACCTGTCTGTGATTTTTACTAAAAATTACCATGACAAAATCTTAGCTATGGCATATTCTGATGCTGGGCTCCCTCAATCTCTCCTGTTGAAGCTGTCACACTTCAGAGACATGGTCAGCTACTGGAGTAGGGGGACTGGATCGTGGGTCTCCCATCTCCCAGGTGGGAGCTCAGACCACCAAGTCAGTCTCATGCGCGGTTGGTCGGTCGGTCGGTCTCTCTCTCTCCTCTCCCCTCCCCTCCCCCAAATGGCACTTTAAGAATATGTCTAGGCAAGGATCAAAAACCTGTGGCTGGCCCAGGTCAGCTGACTCGGGCTTGTGGGGTGTCATCAATAGATTTCTGTCAAACTAGGAGAGCTCAGTGTTGTATCCAGGAATATTCAATAGTTTCATTAATAACTTGGATAATGGAGAAGAGAGTAAATTTATAACATTTTGAGATGATACCAAGCTGGGAAGGGTTACAAGCACTGTGGATGACAGGATTTGAATTCAAAACAACCTTGACAAATTTGGAGAATGGGTTTGACTTCAACAAGATGAAATTCAATAAAGACAAGTGCAAAGTACTTCACATAGGAAAGAAAAATAAAATGCACAATTACAAAATGGGGGATAACTGACTAGGTGGTAGCACTGCTGAGAAACAATTGGGGCCTATAGTAGATCACAAAGTGAATATGAGTCAACAATGTGATGCAGCTGCAAAAAAGGCTAATACATTCTGGGGTGTATTATCCGGAGTGACAGGTTTCAGAGTAGCAGCCGTGTTAGTCTGTATCCGCAAAAAGAACAGGAGTACTTGTGGCACCTTAGAGACTAACAAATTTATTTCAGCATAAGCTTTCGTTGGCTTCATCCCACTTCTTCGGATGCATAGAATGGAACATATATTGAGGACATATATATACACACACATACAGAGAGCATGAACTGGTGGGAGTTGTTTTACACTGACAAAGGAGGTGCTGTCATCATCATGAATAAATTGGAATATGACCAAGAGGCTGCTAGACAGCTCTCTAACACCACATTCTACAGGCCATTATCCTCTGATCCCACTGAGGATTACCTAAAGAAACTACACCATCTGCTAAACAAACTCCCTGACAAAGCACAGGAACAAATCTGTACAGACACATGCCTAGAACCCCGACCAGGGGTATTCTATTTGCTACCCAAGATCCATAAACCTGGAAATCCTGGATGCCCCATCATCTCAGGCATTGGCACCCTAACATCAGGATTGTCTGGCTATGTGGACTCTCTCCTCAGGCCCTACGCTACCAGCACTCCCAGCTATCTTCGAGACACCACTGATTTCCTGAGGAAACTACAATCTATCGGTGATCTTCCAGAAAACACCATCCTGGCCACTATGGATGTAGAAGCCCTCTACACCAATATTCCACACAAAGATGGACTACAAGCTATCAGGAACAGTATCCCCGATAATGTCACAGCCAACCTGGTGGCTGAACTTTGTGACTTTGTCCTTACCCACAACTATTTCACATTTGGGGACAATATATACCTTCAAGTCAGCGGCACTGCTATGGGTACCTGCATGGCCCCACAGTATGCTAACATTTTTATGGCTGACTTAGAACAACGCTTCCTTAGCTCTCGTCGCCTAACGCCCCTACTCTACTTGCACTACATTGATGACATCTTCATCATCTGGACCCATGGAAAGGAAGCCCTTGAGGAATTCTACCATGATTTCAATAATTTCCATCCCACCATTAAGCTCAGCCTAGATCAAGCCACACAAGCGGTCCATTTCCTGGACACTACTGTGCTAATAAGCGATGGTCACATAAATACTACCCTATACTGGAAACCTACTGACCGCTATACTTACCTACATGCCTCTAGCTTCCATCCAGGACACACCACAAGATCCATTGTCTACAGCCAAGCTCTAAGATACAACCGCATTTGCTCCAATCCCTCAGACAGAGACAAGCACCTACAAGATCTCTATCAAGCATTCTTAAAACTACAATACCCACCTGCTGAAGTGAAAAAACAGATTGACAGAGCTAGATGAGTACCCAGAAGTCACCTCCTACAAGACAGGCCCAACAAAGAAAATAACAGAACACCACTAGCTGTCACCTTCAGCCCCCAACTAAAACCTCTCCAGCGCATCATCAGAGATCTACAACCTATCCTGAAAGATGATCCTTTACTCTCACAGATCTTGGGAGACAGACCTGTCCTCGCTTACAGACAACCCCCCAACCTGAAGCAAATACTCACCAGGAACCACACATCACTGAACAAAAACACTGACCCAGGAACCTATCCTTGCAACAAAGCCTGATGCCAACTCTGTCCACATATCTATTCAAGTGACATCATCATAGGACCTAATCACATCAGCCATACCATCAGGGGCTCGTTCATCTGCACATCTACCAATGTGATATATGCCATCATGTGCCAGCAATGCCCCTCTGCCATGTACATTGGCCAAACTGGACAGTCTCTATGCAAAAGAATTAATGGACACAAATCTGACATCAGGAATCATAATACTCAAAAACCAGTGGGAGAACACTTTAACCTGTCTGGTCATTCAACGACAGATCTGCGCGTGGCAATTTTACAACAGAAAAGCTTCAAAAACAGACTCCAATGAGAAACTGCTAAACTTGAATTGATATGCAAATTAGACACAATCAATTTAGGTTTGAATAAAGACTGGGAATGGCTGAGCCATTACAAACATTGAATCTATCTCCCCATGTAAGTACTCTCACACTTCTTATCAACCTGTCTGTACTGGGCTATCTTGATTATCACTTCAAAAGTTTTTTTTCTCTTACTTAATTGGCCTCTCAGAGGTGGTAAGACAACTCCCACCTGTTCATGCTCTCTGTATGTGTGTGTATATATATCTCCTCAATATATGTTCCATTCTATGCATCCGAAGAAGTGGGCTGTAGCCCACGAAAGCTTATGCTGAAATAAATTGGTTAGTCTCTAAGGTGCTACAAGTACTCCTGTTCTTTTTATTAAAGGAGATATTCTATATCCTAGTCAAGAGGAGAGCATAGAAGTTGATAAAGTACAGGTGGGAACTGAAGAGGAACAGTCAAACGAAAAAGAGTCCCATTCAATTACATCGCATGAAGGCAGACAACTAAATATTGTAGAAGTCTAAATGATAATATGGGTGAACTTGAGTGCCTGATATTAAATAAGGATATTGATATAATAGGCTTCACAGAAACTTGGTGGAATGGTGATAATCAATGGGGCATGGTAATTCTAACGTACAAAATATACAGGAATGACAGGGTAAGTTCCACTGGTGGGGGAGTGGCACTATATGTGAAAGAAAGCGTACAGTCAAATATAGTAAAAATCTTAAATCAAACTGTACCAGAGTAAGTTGTGCTGGTGGGGGAGTGGCATGCTTGAACAATAAGAATATAGAAGCAGGGATATATTACCAACCACTTAACCAGGATGGTGACAGAGACTGTGAAATGCTCAGAGAGATTAGCGAGGCTACAAAAACAGAAAATAGAATAATAATGGGTGATTTCAACTATCCCCATATTGACTGGGTATAAGTCACCTCGGAAGTGGTGCTGAGATAAAATTTCTATACACCGTTAATGACTGCTTCTTGGAGCAGCTAGTCCTGGAACCCACAAGGGGAGAGGCAATTCTTGATTTAGTCCTGAGCACAGAATCTGGTCCAAGAGGTGAATATAGCTCAACCGCTTGGTAATAGCGACCATAGTGTAATTACATGTAACATCCTCGTAGGAGGGAAATACCAAAGACACGCAGCACAGTAGCATTTCACTTCAAAAAGAACTACACAAAAATGAGGAAGCTAGTTAATGGAAATTAAGAGGAACAGTCACAAGAGTGAAATGCCTGCGAGCTGCATGGAAACTATTTAAAAACACCACAAGAGAGGCTCAAACTAAATATATACCCCAAATAATAATAAAAATAACCAGTAACAGGACCAAAAAATGCCACCATGGCTAAACAGCAGAGTAAAAAGAGGCGGTTAGAGGCTTTAAAAATTGGAAGGAAAATCCTACTGAGGAAAATAGAAAGGAGCCTGTGGCAAGACAAAAGGAAAGTTAACACTGACCAAAAAAGAATATGAAGGGTAACTAGCAAAAGACACAAAAAGAAACAGCATTTTTTTTAGTACATCAGAAGCAGGAAGCCTGCCAAACAATCAGTTGGGCCACTGGACAACCAAGGGGCTCAAGGAGCACTGAAGGAAAACAAGGACATTGCAGAGAAGCATAATGAATTATTTGCTTTGGTCTTCACTGCAGAAGATATGAAGGAGATTCCAACACCTGAGTCATTCTTTTTAGGTGACAAATCTGAAGAACAGTCCCAGATTAAGATGTCAACAGAGGAGGTTTTGGAACAAATTGCTAAATTAAACAGTAATATGTCACCAGGACCAGATGGTATTCACCCAAGAGTTCTGAAGGAACTCAGATATGAAATTGCAGAACTACTAATTGTGGTATATAATCTATTACTTAAATCAGCCTCTGTACCAGATGTCTGGAGGATAGCTAATGTAATGCCAATTTTTTTAAAGGGCTCCAGACGTGATCCTGGCAATTATAGGCCGGTAAGCCTAACTTCAGCACCAGGCAAATTGATTGAAACTGTAGTAAAGAATAGAATGATCAGACACATAGATGAACACAATATGTTGGGGAAGAGGCAACATGTATTTTGTAAAGGGAAATCATGCCTCACCAATCTATTATAATTCTTTGATTGTGTCAAAAGTATGTGGACAACGATGATCCAGTTGATATAGTGCATTTGGACTTTCAGAAAGCCTTTGACAGAAGCCCTCAACAAAGGGCTCTTAAGCAAAGTAAGCTGTCATGGAATAAGAAGGAAGGTCCTCTCAAGGATCATGATTAAAATATAGGAAACAAACAGTAGAAATAAATGGTTAGTTTTCACAATGGAAAGATGTAAATAGAAGAGTCTCCCTAGGATCTGTACTGGGACCAGTGCTATTCTACATATTCATATATGATCTGGAAAAGGGGTTTGACAGTGAGGTGGCAAAGTTTGCAGACAATACTAAATTACACAAGACAGTTAAGCCCAAAGCTGACTGCGAAGAGTTATAAGGGAATCTCACAAAACTGGGTGACTGGGCAACAACATGGCAGATAAAATTCAATGTTGATAAGTGCACAGTAATGCACATTGGAAAACATGATCCCAACTATACATACAACATGATGGGTTCTAAATTAGCTGTTATCACCCACAAAAGAGACCTTGGAGTCATCATGAATCTCTGAAAACATCTGCTCAATGTGCAGCCACTGCCCAGAGAGCGAACGGAATGTTAGGAACCCTTAGGAAAGGGATAGATAATAAGACAGAAAATAACATAATGTCACTCTATAAATCCCCGATATGCCCACACCTTGAATACTGCGTGCAGTTCTGCTTGCCCTATCTCAACAAAGATATATTAGAATTGGAAAAGTTACAGAGGAGGGCAACAAAAATGATGAGGGGATGGAACAGCTTCCATACGAGAAGAGTTTTAAAAGACTGGGACTGTTCAGCATAGAAAAGAGACGACTAAGGGGGGCTAAGATAGAGGTCTATAAAATTGTGAGTGATGTGGAGAAAGTGAATAAGGAAGCGTTGTTTACTCCTTCATATGACGGAAGAACCGAGGGTCACCCAATGAATTTAATAGGCAGCAGATTTAAAATAAACAAAAGAAAGTACTTCTTTACACAACACACAGTCAAGCTGTGGAACTCATTGCCAGGGGATGTTGTGAAGGCCAAAAGTGTAACTGGGTACAAAAAAGAACAAGGTAAGTTCATGGAGGACAGATCCATCAATGGCTATTAGCCAAGATGGTCAGAGATGCAACTCCATGCTCTGGGTGTCCTTAAGCCTCTAACTACCAGAACCTGGGACTGGATGACAGGTGATGGATCACTCAATGATTACCTGTTCTGTTCATTCTCTCTAAAGCATCTGGCACTGTCCAGTGTCAGAAGACAGGATACTGGCCTAGATGACCCAGTATAGCCGTTCTTATGTTATATGTTCTATAAAATCATTAGGGGATAAATACCAGGAAGAGTGAAGAGCTATAGAAACTTAAGGGCAATAGTGGCACAAGAATAAATGAACATAAACTGGCCATGAACAAATTCAGACTGGAAATTGGAAGAAAGTTTCTGACCAGAAGAGGAGTGAAGCTCTGGAACAGCTTTCCAATAGGGGTTGGGGGGAACAGGACAACTTCATTCGCTTTAAGAGAGAGCTGGACTCATTTATACATGATTGTATGATAGGGTCGCTTGTGAAGGTAGGGGCGTAGCTCTGCGGCCCTGGGGCTTACTTCTGGTTTATGTCCTGTGTTCTTAATGTTCATACTTTGGGGTTTTAGCCAGCCACCTGCAGGGGTCAGGAAGGGATTTTTCTTCCCAATGTATTCTGGGTTTTGTTTTGTTTTGTTTTATCCCTTTCCTCCAAAGCATCAGGGATGGAGATGGGGCATTGGGCAGGGAGGGCCAGGGCTCTGTGGTGGCACCAAGCATCCTCTCTCTCACGTACTTGGCTGTCTGCTTCTTGCTCACATGCTCAGGGTCTAACTGATCACCATATGTCTGGACAGGAAGGAATTTCCCCCCAGGTCAGATTGGAAGTGACCTTGGGGGGGGGGGGTTCGCCTTCCTCTGCAGCATGTGGGTGCAAGTCACTTGCCAGGATTATCTGGGTATCTCTCACTTTATCATTTCCCTTCCATTGCAGGGACGTCGCATACTGGTGCACCTTGGTCCCCCCATGTTCTCTTCCTGTGGCCCATAATGGTCTAGTCTCCTGTGGGCTGGGATACTTTGGTCTAATTTCAATTGTTGGGGTTAGTGTATGGGTGCGGGGTGGGGTTGGTGTAGGGTGCCAGACATCTGGTTTTCGACTAGAACACCTGGTCGAAAAGAGACCCTGACGGCTCTGGTCGGCACTGCCAACCAGGCTGTTAAAAATCCAGTCGGTGACGCAATGGGGGCCCGGGGCTAAGGCAGGCTCCCTGCCTGCCCTGGCTCCACGCAGCTCCCGGAAGTGGCCTCCAGGTTCCTGCAGCCCCTAGACAGAGGAGCAGCCAGGGAGGCTCCGTGCGCTGCCCCCACCCTGAGTGCCGGCTCCATGGCTCCCATTGGCCAGGAACCGCTGGGGGTGCCTGCAGGCACGAGGGCAGTGCGTGGAGCCTCCCTGGCTGCCCATGTGCCTAGGGGCCACAGGAATCTGGCAGCTGCTTCCTGGGATCTGCGGTAAGTGCACCCACTCCCGCACTCCGCCCCCCGACCAACCCAGAGTCCCCTGCAGCACCCAAACTCCCTCCCAGAGCCTGCACCCCCACACATTCCAACCCCCTGCCCTAGCCCAGAGCCCCCTCCTGCACCCTAAACCCCTCATCCTCAGACCCACCCCAGAGCCCACACCCCCAGCCAGAACCCTGACCCCCCCTCTGCACCTCAACCCCCTGCCCCAGCCCAGTGAAAGGGAGAGTGAGCAATGGAGGGAGGGGGGATGGACTGAGCAGGGGGTGGGGCCTCGGGGAAGGGACGGGATGGGGGTGTTCAGTTTTGTGCAATTAGAAAGTTGGCAACCCTAGGTTGGTGGCCTGTGATATACAGGAGGTCAGACTAGATGGTCTGGTGGTGCCCTCTGGCCTTAAACTCTCTGACTCTTCTGCATGGCCAGCCTCATGTGCAATATGAGGTAAAGCTTTGAGTCCTCCTTCGGTCTGTTTAACAAATCTGTGCTGAGTGTAGAGGAAGCCTCAACAGCACAGATGACCTCAGATTTCATCATCTGGATCTCTGGTATATAAGTTCTACTGCAGCTCTTAATCACTTTTCTGCAATTAACATGTCTTTATCAGGGATCTGTGTGATCTTTAGATAATATTTCTGTAACTGAGGTAGTATGCGTTGTCACCTTGCAGGTGCTTTTCCAAGAGGTTTTGTGTGTATAGCCTCCAGTGGTTTATGATCAGACTGTACCACAACCTGTACATTCCATACACTCCAAATGAGAAAGTAGTTGAGGACCTTGAGGTTAAGGGCAATTGCAACAAATTACAACATGGGTTTACGAAGGGCAGATCGTGCCAAACCAATCTGATCTCCTTCTTCGAGAAAGTAACGGACTTATTAGATAAGGGAAATGCGGTGGACCTAATATACCTTGATTTCAGTAAAGCGTTTGATGCTGTACCGCATGAGGAATTATTGGTTAAACTGGAAAAGATGGGGATCGATATGAAAATCCAGAGGTGGATAAGGAATTGGTTAATGGGCAGAATGCAGCGGGTCGTGTTGAAGGGTGAACTGTCAGGTTGGAGGGAGGTCACCAGTGGAGTTCCTCAAGGTTCGGTTTTGGGACCCATTTTATTTAATCTATTTATTACTGACCTCGGAACCGACTGTAGGAGTGGGCTGATAAAATTTGCGGATGACACAAAGCTGGGAGGCATTGCCAATTCGGAGGAGGATAGGGATATTCTGCAGGGAGACTTGAATGAGCTTGTGAATTGGAGTATCAGAAATAGGATGAAATTTAATAGTGAAAAGTGTAAGGTGATGCATTTAGGGATGACTAACAGCAACTTTAGTTACAAGCTGGGGACGCATCGGTTAGAAGTGACAGAGGAGGAGAAAGACCTCGGGGTCTTGGTAGACTGTAGGATGACTATGAGTCAACAATGTGACGTGGCAGTGAAAAAAGCCAATGCGGTCTTGGGATGCATTAGGCGAGGAATATCTAGTAGGAACAAGGAGGTACTGCTTCCGTTGTATAAGGCGCTGGTGAGACCACATTTGGAGTACTGTGTGCAGTTCTGGTCTCCCATGTTTAAAAAAGATGAACTCAAACTGGAACGGGTACAGAGAAGGGCCACTAGGATGATCAGAGGAATGGAAAACCTGTCGTATGAAAGGAGACTCGAGGAGCTCGGGTTGTTTAGCCTGACCAAACGAAGGCTGAGGGGAGATATGATTGCTCTCTTTAAATATATCAGAGGGATAAATACCAGGGAGGGAGAGGAACTGTTCCAGCTCAGTACTAATGTGGACACGAGAACGAATGGATATAAACTGGCTGTGGGGAAGTTTAGGCTTGAAATTAGACGAAGGTTTCTGATGGTCAGAGGGGTGAAATATTGGAACAGCCTTCCGAGGGAAACGGTGGGGGCGAAGGACCTGTCTGGTTTCAAGATTAAGCTAGATAAGTTTATGGAGGGAATGGTTTAATGGAAAAACATGATTTTAGCCAAATGAATACCGTGCCTTGGTAGCTAAATAGTATAATGGCCAATGAGTGTCAGGCTGGAGACTCTTGCCTACATGCTCAGGGTTTTACTGATCGCCATATTTGGGGTCGGGAAGGAATTTTCCTCCAGGGTAGATTGGCAGAGGCCCTGGAGGTTTTTCGCCTTCCTCCGCAGCATGGGGCAGGGATCGCTAGCAGGAGGGTTCTCTGCCAATTGAAGTCACTAAGCCACAGGATTTGGGGACTTCAACAGCAGAGTCCAGGGAAGGGGTAGGGACGGCTTTGTGGCCTGCGACATGCAGGGGGTCAGACCAGATGATCATAATGGTCCCTTCTGACCTTAAAGTCTATGAGTCTATAAATGTACAGTGACATTTTTTGGTGGCAAACACAGTAGCCAGCAGTTCGTTCTAAATTGGGCATAATTTTGTTCTGCCTCAGTCCGAGCATATGAAACAGGGCCTCTGTCTTGCAGCCGACAAGCTCCTAAACATCTTCGGATGTGTGTGCTTGAATGGTGACTGGCTTGTTGGGATCATAGAATATGAGTACTGGTGCATTACAGAGCACTAGCTCTAGTTGTGCAGTGTCTTGTCATGTTTCCATGACCACTGCCACATTATGTTCTTACGTAGCAATTGTCTCAATGGCGCAATCCAAGGTGCTTCACCTGGGATGTACTGTGCAAGGAATCAAATCATCCCCAGGATCCTCTGTAATGCCTCTTGTCCTGCGGAGGTTTCACGTGAGCTATGGCTTCAACCTTACTGTTATCTGGCCTGATTCCTGGTGATGGAGAGAATGCGTCCCATGCATTTGACTTCATCTAGCATGAGCTGGATTTTATCTGGGTTGAACTTGATATTCTCTGCTTGAGCCTTTGCCATCATTTCCCTCTGTGTCTGATCAAGTTAAGTTGATGCTGCTATTATCATGTTGTCTGCTATTATACGGACCCTGCAATATCTCCAAAAGTTTCATTATTCTTTTGTTGAAATACGTCACTAGCTAACTTTACTCCAAAAGTAGATGGAGACACTTGTATCTGCCCCAGGGTGCATTGAAAGCAGATGACCCTTTATCTAAGGTGGCTTGCCAATTTCCGTCTTTCTCATCTACAGTAGTGAATATGCTTGTTACCGGCTAGTCGGTATTGAAAAATGGGCTGGTATGGGGACGGAGTAATGCGGCCTTAGCAGAGCCTTATTAAGGTCTCTAGGATCGACACAAATCCCAATTGTGCTATTTGTCTGCTCAGTTTTCACCAAACTGTTAACCCATGGAGTGAGTATGTTCAATTTGACTAAGACATTTTCCTTTTCTACCTGCCTAAGTGCATCTTTGAGTTTGTCTGTCACTGCAAAAGGTATATGGGTAGCTGTGTGTGACAGGGATGACTGATGGATTCATAGATATGTGGTGCTCCCCATGGAATTCTCTTGGTCCCCTGAAGATCGCTGGTATTGTGCAATCCATTCTTCTTTAGTTCTGTGTGCCTGGGTGTGCAGCCTACCTGTTCTGTGTGGTAGGGTTAGCTTCCCTCCGAACAGTGGGGCTGTGGATTCCTCATTGGTGAAGGACTGAAGACTGAGCTTGTTCTTGACTGTTGCTGCTGTTAGTGGGACTTCCTTCACAGTGTGTTCTGGAACTGCCTGTATCTGTATTTAGTTGGGACCTGGTATCTTTTTCAAAAGGTGAACTGGTAAAATATTAGCTTCGGCCTCATTGGTACATTTCTTACATACAGTGTAGAATAGCAGCGTTTGACTGAGTGTGTTGTACAATTTCTATTATCCGGTGATGTTGTATCTACAAGGAGAGATTGCGTCGCATTCGAGTTCAGCCAGAGATGTGTGGCTTTGTCTTTTGGGTTTGTTTGCTGCTCTGCACATAGAAGAACAGTAATTTAAGTTTCCACATTTGTGACATATTAGGCTTGGCAGCATCTGGGCAGTTCCCAGAGCCCGTGCCGTTTCTTTGTGTGAGCTGATGGTGTGTCTGTTTTGCTCTCTCAGGTGGCTGGGCCCTGCCCGTAGTGCTCTGAATACTCTTTTGTCCAAGAGCCTGTATGAACTTGTCAGGATGTGGCCCAGACACAATCTCTATTTGTGTCTTTATGGCTTGTGTGGCTCTGCAAACATCTATTGCTTTTTGCAAGCTGAAATCAGATGCTCTCAACAGCCTTTGCTTCAGCCGTGTATCAGTGACACCGAACAGTCATTATCAGTATTTCCAAAGTAACCACTTCTTGCTTTTTGCCTCAGCTCTCTGACATACTCTCATGCTATCTGCTCTTTTAGGTGTGAGGGAGACCAGAACTGGTTTTGTTCAAACACCACGGTTTTCTTAGGCCTGGTCTACACTAGGCGTTTATGTCGAAGTTAGCGCCATTACATCGAATTAACCCTGCACCCGTCCACACTGCGATGCTATTTAGTTCGACATAGAGGTCTCTTTAATTCGACTTCTGTACTCCTCCCCGACGAGGGGAGTAGTGCTAAATTCGACATGGCCATGTCGAATTAGGCTAGGTGTGGATGGAAATCGACGCTAATAGC
>NC_048317.1:16709994-16756582 GCF_013100865.1 Trachemys scripta elegans | reverse complement strand
AATTTAATTTTAAATGAAGCTTCTTAAACATTTAAAAAACCTTATTTACTTTACATACAACAATAGTTTAGTTATATATTATAAACTTATAGAAAGAGACCTTCTAAAAACGTTAAAATGTATGACTGGCACGCGAAACCTTACATTAGAGTGAATAAATGAAGACTCGGCACATCACTTCTGAAAGGTTGCTGACCCCTGCTCTAAGGAATTCATTTTAAAGCATTTTCTATTCAGCCAGCAACACAGCCTTCCAGTCCAGGGGATGAGGCCGTTAGCTGCAAGGCCAGTTTAGTACATGCTCCATACATGCTCCGTAGCTGTGCACAAGTGTGCACTAAGTGAGCTCTGTAGAGAACTGCTTCATCCCAATGAGCTGGGAATGAGGTAGTTAATTATGCAGCTAATTTAGTTACAAACTAAGAGCTTGTCTATATGGACTCTTAGTTAGTGGCAAGCCGGGGTATAAATCTACCCTGCAACTACTGCTGCACACTACGTGTTTCTGTGGACCCTGCTGCTGTGCACTAAAAGTCCCCTAGTGTGCTTTGATCTACTCCTGTTTCAAAAAGGGGTATGGAACTTTTCCTCCACATAGACACTTAGAGTGCAGCAGGCTAGGGCGAGGTGGATTGACAGCCCAGCTTACCACAAACTAGTTGGCCATGTAGACAAGATTTAAGGCCCTGTAAGCTCTCCCTCATGCATGTCTCCCTGCATACCCTCTGAGCCCCGTGGCAGTGGCTGGGGCTCCATGAGGATATAGGGATCCATTGTCCAGAACATCTGGCCCAACCAGGGCTGTCTATGCTGACTCTGTGTAGTGTGCTGTGGAATTATGCTGCACAGACATGACTTTCATGCCTCCTGTCTGGCTTACACAGAAACATGCTCAGTTCTGGGACATGCCACATGTGTATCTAAGTTTGTGATGTTTGCTGCTGGTTGAGCTGTAGAATGTCTATCATGTAAGCAAAGACTGTCATATAATGAGGGACATTCACAAGGGGGCAGAATGAAAGCGTTGAGCATGCAACCTTAATTTTGGGATTTCCTGCCTTTTCAGTGCTCTATTGATGTAGTTTTTTGTATGGACAATGGCATGGATCACTCAATAACTTCCCTGTTCTGTTCATTCCCTGCGAAGCATCTGGCACCGGTCACTGTTGGAAGATATAAACTGGCCGTGGGGAAGTTTAGGCTTGAAATTAGACGAAGGTTTCTGACCGTCAGAGGGGTGAAATATTGGAACAGCCTTCCGAGGGAAACGGTGGGGGCGAGGGACCTGTCTGGTTTTAAGATTAAGCTAGATAAGTTTATGGAGGGAATGGTTTAATGGGATAACATGATTTTAGTCAAATGAACAGCGTGCCATTGCTGGTAAATAGTATCAATGGCCAATGAGGGTCTGGCTGGAGACTCTTGCCTACGTGCTCGGGGTTCTACTGATTGCCATATTTGGGGTCGGGAAGGAATTTTCCTCCAGGGTAGATTGGCAGAGGCCCTGGAGGTTTTTCGCCTTCCTCCGCAGCATGGGGCAGGGGTCGCTAGCTGGAGGATTCTCTGCTACTTGAAGTCTCTAAACCACAGGATTTGGGGACTTCAACAGCAGAGTCAAGGGAAAGGGTTGGGACGGCTTTGTGGCCTGCATCATGCGGGAGGTCAGACCAGATGATCATAATGGTCCCTTCTGACCTTAAAGTCTATGAGTCTATGAGACAGGATACTGAGCTAGATGGACTACTGGTCTGACCGCGTGTGGCCAATCTTATGTTATGTTCTTATGAAATGTCCTAGTTATTTTAAGAGACATCCTCCCCCCCCCCCAAAAAAAAACAGTCAAAAGGAGGCGGTTCAGCCAGGTTCGCTCTTCGGGGCTATGACGTCCTGCTAACGTGCCTTTGTTTTCTTTGTACTGTATCTTTAAATGTCTGTAAACTCTCCCAGGTTGCAGAGTTCAGTAGCCACCTTGTTGTCCGAGTTGCCTCAACCTGTTTCAGAGAAGCCACCCCAGGGCATGCCAGCTGTATGCAGCGTATGCATTGAATGCCCCAGGATTAATGTCTACAAGAATACGAAAGCCTTGACTATGACTTCCTGGCTGGCTGTGCCCGTGGCACAATTCTGTCCAGCCCCTGAATATGCACGTAGAACAAAATGGAGTCCTCTGTACAGCCTGACCACGTGCGTACAGTGCAGGGGAGGTCATGCCTTTGCATGAGTGTAGACTTGCATGCCTGACTAAAAATGTCACAGCATGCCACTGAGCCACACACACTGCACTGTCTCCTGGACACTTTATTTAGATGTCGGAAAAGAACAAGAAAGAGCTAAAGTAACGTTAGTTTACCTTGAAAGCGCCGGGTTGATCTTTGCACTTGGAAAAGCACAGGGAGGGGTTTGGGAGGGTTCTCAGTGACTCTGGGAGGCGCACAGGAACATATCACTCTCGTGACTGGAGCACTGGAGCCCACACAGCACAAAGTCCCGCCGACCTCAGCACATGGCCGCTGTTGCTGTTCGGTAGCAAGGGCGGCTGCTCAGTGCATGTAATTCCTGGCCCGGTTTTTACCACCTCCATAAGACAAGCACAGCCCCATTGTCCGCAGGGCTCTGAGCCCTGGTTCAGAGGCCAAGCCACTGAGCACTGCACAGCTTCTTAGGTGGCTGTCACTTTGAGACAGCAATGACGATGCCGCCGCTCAGGAGAGCCATGAACCGGGAGTCAAGTGGCAGATTTTCAGCCCCAGAAATATGAAATGTGAGGGTTTGGACGCGGTTTGTCACTGACATCTCCCTGACAGCAGAATCCACCAGTGACAAGGCAGTTATTGTAAGGATTGTGCTGCCACCCTTCTGCCGCTCAGCTTTGCCGGCCTTGGGAACTCGCTGATCCCTGCTGTGCATTTCTTCCAATGCAGCATGTTTCTCAGGTCAGAGGAGCTTAGCACTCAGTCCTGTCCATAGTCCAGCATTGTGACGGATAACAGGTCACTTAGGTAGATGGATTTATTTATGTACTCTAACAGTAAAGGCTACGGAACAAGAGAAGGACATGCAATGTATTGCAGATATTTATGCTCCAAAGCAAGAACATATTGGACTCCTTTTGAAGTTCCTGGCTGTCTCCAAGATGCGTGCTGTGATGCTAGGAATTCCACCTCCCCAGCAAGGATAGAAAGCACATCCTTCTGCCCCACGAGACCAGACACTTGAGCTAAAGGAAACCTCTGCTTACTCCTTGGCTCAAAGGGTCTATGACACACTGCTTAGCAGTTCTGATCCCATCCAGTAGAGGGCAGTGGAACGCACACACTAGCCAGCACTTTGCAATATATTGGACAACATGGAAAACTAGCATTAAGTATATAAGAATGACCAGACTGGATCAGACCAATGGTCCAGCTAGCCCAGTGTCCTGTCTTCAAACAGTGGCTGGTTCCAGATGCTTCAGGGGGAATGAACAGAAAAGGGCAATTTATTGAGTGATCCATCCCTGTCGCCCAGTGCCAGCTTCTGGCAGTCATAGTTTAGGGACACCCAGAGCAGGGGGTTGCACCCCTGACCATCTTGGCTAATAGCCATTGATGGACCTGTCCTCCAGGAACTTCTCTGATTCTTTTTTAAACACAATTCTGCTTTCGGCCGTCACAACATCTCCTGTCAAGGAGTTCCACAGCTTGCCTGGGAAGAAGCACTTCCTTAAGTTTATTTTAAACCCGCTGCTTATTAATTTCATTGGGCGACCCCTGGGTCTTGTCTTATGTGAAATAACACTTCCTTATTCACTTTCTCAACACCGTGCATGTGTCATAGACCTTGATCGTATCCTCCCTTAGCCGTCTCTTTTCGAAGCTGAACAGTCCCAGACTTTTTAACCTCTCCTCAAATGGAAGCTCTTCTATACCCTTTATCATTTCTGATGCTCTTCTCTGGACTTTTTCCAGGTTTAACATATCTTTGTTGAGATGGGGCAAACAGAACTGCACGCAGTAATCAAGGCGTGGCTGGCCCATGGATTTATACAGTGGCATTTATGATATTTTCTGTCTTATGAAAATATAAACTCATTCTGGACACACACACAATGTCGACCAGTGTCTCAGCATAACCAGCTTCATCCAGCTCTCACCTGCCACACACATCTTCCCTGCTGTGCTTTCACTTCATGAGCACGGCTCTGCTCTGCATCTTCTGCAGGATTCATGGTAGCCGAGACCCCCTTCCTCCTTCCATGAAGCTCCTTCTTTGAGCTCCAGGTTGCTGAATTCCATCCCACCACAAGAAAACACAACTTCCTTCAGCTGTGCCTTGATCCCAGCTGACTTCACTTCATCCTCAAAATACTGGAACATTACCTGGCTCTTACCCAGGGCCGGTGCAAGGATATTTTGAGCCCTAGGCAAAACTTCCACCTTGCGCCTCCCCTCCCCCTCCCCTCCTCTTGGAGCATCGCTTATTATAAACTTTCAAAAATGAATACTGCATAATGTGGCATTGCTCATTAGAATTAATACAAGGGGTCAGAGGAGATGATCACAACGGTCCCTTCTGGCCCGGGGAAACCTATGAGCAAGGAGGAGGCTGAGAATGCCCCCAGCTCACAGGGTCTCTAAACGTTCCCAGGCTCTGAGTACTTTGCCCTCCGGGGGGGACCCAGGGGCAAGGAGGGCAGAGCCAGGCTCTCCCAGGGAGCAGGTGAGGATCTCCCTGGGGATCAGGGCCGGCTCCTCGCTTTGGCACAGTGCCACCGGGGGGGGAGGGAGGTGTCGGGTGTTTGGAAGTGGCACCTGCACCAGCCCTTTCCCCTCCGTCGTGCTGCAGGGTTTAGTTTCACTTTCCCTCGCCCCAGGAGGCAGCTGCGCCCAGCCCCAGGCACATCGCGTTGGAGGGCGAAGCTCACCTGAGCTCAGGACTGTGTCCTGCCCCCCCCCCCCATGGCTCTGTCCCCCGGCCCAATCTCCTCCTTGCTCTGCCGCAGGCTCCCACTGACCGTCCTGCACAGCGCCCCTCGCTGCGGGGCGGGTTTGTTGTGGAGGCCTCGCTCCCCGCCCTGCCCCGCTCAGCTGACTCCCGTGATGCCGGACCCGCTTTTTGGCGCCTAGTTCGCCTAGTGGTTACACCGGCCCTGCTCTTACCCCTCCCGCTGTCCAGTGCGATAGCTTAGTCTGTTCCCGGGCAGCATGCTAACCCAGTGCAGACAGTGCACAGGCAGGGCGTGTTGTATAGACGGGCCAGAGGTGTTAACATAACCCAGCCACAGTCCAACATCCACCAGTGTTAAACAAGGTCTGGGGTTTGATATACAGAGACCTCAGCCCGCTTGGTACCATGGCAAAAACCCATTAAAATCCTTTTTAACCTTTTACTAGACATACAAAAAAGAAGGAAAAGAGTTAAATCGTTTGCAATGAGAAGTATTCAGTGAGGCTTTCATTGTAACAACATTTCTTGTTCCCTTTCCCTTTAGCTGGAGAGAGTTCTGGAGGGAAACCCCCTGGTCTGACAGTCTCTTCGATGGTGTCCTTTCGGGGAAAAGAGAAGTTAGTTGAGACGGGCTGGAGATGCTGCTGGTGCTACTGTTGTTAAAGGCCATTTCTGTCTCATACCAGGTGGTGCCTGGGATTCAGCTGGAGCTGGGAGGGGTCAGGTGGGCCCTCTCTCTGGCCCAATCTGGTCAGGACACCTCTCAGGATTAGGGTAATGAAGGCCCAGGATTCAAGGAGATGGTGTGGGATGGTGAAGCTCACCTTAGTAGCATCCCTCTGGTCCTCTTTTATCTGCTCTTTCCCTCCCCAAGTCCCTCTCTTTAAGGACCCAGCAGAGGAGTGATGGGTGGAATAGCCCATCCTCTTATTATGTTGTCCACCAGTTAGGCTTAATATCTAACACACCACTTTTGGTTCATTAATTTCTGGCACCATATCATCTGTTTCTAACAAGCATAATTTCAGCAGTTTTTGGATTATATCAACGAGGCCTTTTTGGTTTAGACGAATCCAGTTCCTCTGTCTGGTTTCCTTGCACCTAATCCCATCAGCAGCTGTTATGACAGTTTCTTGGGACATTTGATGAACATGTACTCACTTTTTAAATCCACAGCTAGGGTAAAGCTGTAGGGCCACTTATCACAACAGGGATCGCCCCTCCTGTGTTGAGTCACCCGGGGTTAGCATGTAGAGAGCTGAACCACTACACAGCGGATTAAAATGAAGGGTGAACTTTTCAAAGGTGCCTAAGTGATTTAGCACTCAAAGTCCCATTTCCAAAAGTGACTTAGGCACTTAGGGACTCACAAATGTATTCAGGTAGTTAAAGATGCAGATATTCGGGTTTTCAAAAGGGCCTAAACAGATTAGGTACTGACCTCCCATTGGAAATCAACAAGACTTAGGCTCATAAGTGCCTATGTCATTTTTGAAAATGATACGTAGGTTCCTAAGTCACTTGGGTGCTTTTTGAAAATTTTACCACAAATGCATTACATGCAGACAAACCTGTGTGGCTCAAGGACAGTTTTCTGGGCTGGCTGAGGAATCGCTGGGTGAGGATCTCTGGCCTGGATTCTGCAGGGGTGAGCAGAATGGTCCTTGAGGCCTTGAAATACAGGAATCTCTTGTCATTTAATAAACTGATTGTGTGTAAAATACAGCTCTCACTCCTGAAGGCAGGCTAAGGCGCTGAATTACTATCAGTTCACAAGAGAACATCTCCTAATGGTATCCAGGGCTAGAGCAGTTTGTTTACGTTCTGGAACATGCATTTGGATTTGTTTTTTTCTTTTAATTTAATTGCACCTGATTACGTATTCTTCTGTTTAGTTTCTAACAGTGAAGAACAGCAAATTTCTCACTCAAATTCTGCCGTTTATTGTTCTTTACACAAAGCATGACTGGAAAAGTGCGTCTGGCCCTGTGGTATTATATTTGATTCTGGTTTCTATGTGACCTCACTGGTCACTTATGCAGGACAATTATGCTGGAGCAAACTTTGGGAATCAATTCAGTATTCAAATAACCAACGTGGAGTGGGAATGCAGGCAACCTAATGGGGCAGATCAGGACCTTGTGACTCTTATGCACATAGGCAGATTATGCAATTACGTGATGAACATTTAACTGGAATACACAATAATTTCCTGGCTGGTTGCATTTTCTTGAAGGGAAATGAGTGAGAAGTGGGTGGATATTTGTCTAAAAGCTCTGCTGTAGGAATTATTTGGGGGCAGGTCTCTGGCCTGTGCTATACAGAAGATCAGACTAGATGATCACAATGGTCCCTTCTGGCCTTGGAATCTAGGAATCTATGCATCAGCTGACTGAGAATGGGATCTAATCCCATTCTCCTCTAGGTCATCCTGGCTCAATTCCAATTTGTAGTGATTGGGCTTGTTTACAGGCCAGAAGTGCACCAGTTTCATTAAAATCAATGTAGTGTGATCACTTTACACTTGGCTTATACTGACTTAGATCAATGATGTCACTTTTTAGACCAGGTCTAACTGTTGTTCCCAAGTGATGGGAGTTGTTATGGGAAATGAATGCGCAGGTTCCCAGGCCAGTTCCCAGGAGACAAAAGCCTCTCTCGCAATCCACCAGCCACGCTGACATAGATTGTCACCCTGGCTCACAGCCTCAGCAGAGCCACCAGGATTTGAGTAGACTTGGAGAACAGACTCAGCCCAGAATCAGTGCTAGGCACTTTGGGTAGGGGACACTCAGAGCGCCATGAAATTCACACACACAACTGACCATTCCCTAGAGTCATGGACTCCCAGGCCAGAAGGGACCATTGTGATCATCTAGTCCTAACACAGGCCAGAGACCTGGCCCGCAATAATCCCTAGAGCCGAGCTTTTAGAGAAACAGCCAATCTTGACTGAAAAATTGTCAGTGATGGAGAATCCACCACGACCCTTGGTAATCTATTCCAATAATTAATCACTCTCACTGTTACAAACATACACCTTCTTTCCAGTCTGAATTTGTCTAGCTTCAGCTTCCAGCCACTGGATTGGGTTAGACCTTCTTCTGCTAGATTGAAGAACCCAGTATTAAACATTTGTTCCCCATGTAGCCATTTATATAGTGTAATCAAGTTATCCCTTAACCTTCTCTTTGTTACAATAATAGATTGAGCTCCACCAGTCTATCACTCGACTGATGGCCTCCCTTTACTCACAAATCTCCTTTGCCTGACACGCCAGACACTGACTGGGAGGACCCAGCAGACAGGAATGCTGAGGATTTTCCCAGTCGTAGCCTTCTAGCAACACCGTGGACCCATGTTTTCTCCTACAATCTACATAGTCCTAGTGTCAGCCAATGCCCAGCCAGAATGGCCTCTGGTTTGTCTGGGCCTGGGCTCATTTCTGAGCTAGATCTCCTGCTTAGTGTATCACATGCTATTGCTAAGCTGATGTTCAGCCTTTTCATTCCTTCCTACACACCCTCGTGTGTCCTCATGACCCAAAATCCACAATGTGATCATAGGGCAAGAGCTACTGCAAACTCCTATTTATTCTTCTTCTTATTATATCCACAATTGCTAGGAGAACCGGAAAAGGTCTGGCAGTTCTGTTTAGATATGCACTCAACTGTTCCTTAGAACCTTCTCTGCACCTCCAGTTACACACCAGACTGGACAGCCTGGATGCTCTTTGGGACAGGAACTGTCTTTTTGTTCTGTGTCCTAACAGCGCCTAGCTTGGTCCAGGTCTTGGTCCAGGGTTGGGGCCCCTAGGTGCTACCGTAATTTGCCTAATAGCAATCCAGGTGTACAGAACAGAACACAATGGATTACCTGGTCCATGACTGGAGCTTCTAGGTGCTACCACAACAATGAGGATAGATCACGCTCCCCAGTGAGCATCACAATTGTTTGATAATAAAATAATAATAATTAATAATTCACTTCTATAGCTCTTGTCTCCTGAACATCTCAGAGTGCTTTACAGCATCAGTTGATGAAGCCTAATAACCTGGATGGAAAGAACTTTACAGGAGGGGAAACTGAGACAGAGAGTAAAGCGACATTTGCCCAAGATGTCACAGCAAACAAGTGGCTCGATCTATCTATCTATCCCCATCCACCCTATCTAATCTATCTATCTATCTATCTATCTATCTATCTATCTATCTATCTATCTATCTATCTATCTATCTATCTATCTATCTATCTATCCCCCACTCCTCTCTGTCTCTTCCTCCATCTCTTGCTTGTGCCCATCATTGGGCAATTAGGTACCTGCTGGGATAGCTGAGCTCCTGGAATACCAGCGCTCTGTTTCCTAGGCCCTGCTCTCATCTCTAGATGATGGTCTCCCAATTTTCAGTGCCCTGTTTTCTGGGGATTTTCCAGGTTATCCTGAGGCCTCTGTCACCATAACCAGAGACGCTGAGAAGCAAAGCCTGGCTTGGCATTCTTGTACACCAGGGTCTCTGCTTGTCTTGTCATTGTCCACCTCTTGGGGCCCACAGATGGGAGGCATCACTGGGGCAAAGGGAGGGACTCATCGGCAGAGTCCATTGCTACTCAGTAACTGGGGACATGGCATCATCTTTGCTTAATGCACCAAATGGCAGTTGTGCTTGTGTGTCTTCCTAGTCTCCGAAATGAAGCTGTAAAGGGGAATATATGAGGATGGGAAAGAAATTGCCTCAAGCCTCTGCTCCCTGCCTCTCCCGCAGCCTCGGTGATTGATGGCTGAAACAGTTAACGAAGGCTGAGTCAGCTCCCAGGTGACCTTCGCAGGATTCCTTCAGGTCCCCAAATTCCCCATCTGTTGCTCAGTGTCACTCAGGCTCAGCAGATTGATGGCAGCTCACGGTCAATTTCTCGGATGCACTTTAGCTGAGAGACACTCGTACATCTTCCCGGTGTCGTCTCTCCATATCTGAGGTCAGGCTTTCAACAGGCAAGAAATGTTCCGAAATAAATCACCAGCCATTCCCCTCCGCGGGCTCTGCTGGCATGGAGAGAGAGCAGCGCTCTGTGGGGAAGGGGCACACAGAGGGGGGCTAGTGGGGAATGGGACACACCCCCTCCCCCATGCATTTTACTACAGGACACTGCAGAGCTGGAATGACACTGCTGGGTCTGGGACTGTGCAGACCATGAGACAAGTCCCCAGCTAGGGTAAATCAGCAGAGCTCCAGTGTAGTCAGGTTTCAGAGTAGCAGCCGTGTTAGTCTGTATCCGCAAAAAGAAGAACAGGAGTACTTGTGGCACCTTAGAGACTAACAAATTTATTAGAGCATAAGCTTTCGTGAACTACAGCCCACTTCTTCGGATGCATATAGAATGGAACATATATTGAGGAGATATATATATACACACATACAGAGAGCATGAACAGGTGGGAGTTGTCTTACCAACTCTGAGAGGCCAATTAATTAAGAGAAAAAAAACTTTTGAAGTGATAATCAAGATAGCCCAGTACAGACAGTTTGATAAGAAGTGTGAGAATACTTACAAGGGGAGATAGATTCAATGTTTGTAATGGCTCAGCCATTCCCAGTCCTTATTCAATCCTTTGTTGATTGTGTCTAGTTTGCATATCAATTCCAGCTCTGCAGTCTCTCCTTGGAGTCTGTTTTTGAAGTTTTTCTGTTGTAATATAGCCACCCGCAGGTCTGTCATTGAATGACCAGACAGGTTAAAGTGTTCTCCCACTGGTTTTTGAGTATTTTGATTCCTGATGTCAGATTTGTGTCCATTAATTCTTTTGCGTAGAGACTGTCCGGTTTGGCCAATGTACATGGCAGAGGGGCATTGCTGGCACATGATGGCATATATCACATTGGTAGATGTGCAGGTGAACGAGCCCCTGATGGTATGGCTGATGTGATTAGGTCCTATGATGATGTCACTTGAATAGATATGTGGACAGAGTTGGCATCGGGGTTTGTTACAAGGATAGGTTCCAGTGTAGTCAGTGCAGCTCCACTGATTTCCTCCACCTGGGGATCTGGCCTTGTGTTCCCAGGGGTTTCTCTGAGGTCCCTGACGTGTGGGATGGGCGCTGTTACATTCCTGTTGTAGGGGCGGAGCTCACTCTGGGGCCAGGTTTTCCCACCAGCTCAGCACAGAGGGTGCATGAGGATAAATTGGGCCCCAATTGTGGGTGCTGAGCCCTTGGCTTTAGCTTAGTGTTCGGGGTGCCCACAGCTTCGGTGATGTAATATCCAGCCAGGGCCTCCACCTGGTGTATTGTACCAGGCCACTCCCTGCCAGTCCCATCCAGGGGGTTCGTTACTGTGCCTCTATTTCCTGCTAATGAAATCATGAGTCAGGCCCCCCAAAACCTGGGTTTTTTAAACAGTGTGTTGGGGGTTCTTTGTATCTGCCTCTGTTCCTGAGCTCAGGACGCCTGTTCCAGGGGGACTCCGCTGACACTGCACCTGATTCACAGTGGGGTGAGCGAGAGGGGAAGCCGGCCCTGGGGTTATTCTTTGCCATGACCTGATGGCAGCCAAAGGGCCTAACACTGAGGATTTCACTGCGTCTTACCCTGCTTCAGGTGCTTGGACTGTCATTAGGCCAAGTTCATCACTGGCCTGACTCCACTGGCTTCCTGATTTTCAGTCAGGGATTCAGATTTCTGCCCTACTCCTGTTGCACAGCCCTGGGCCATCCAGGGGTCAGCTTCGGAGCGCGCTAGCCTGACAAGATAAACCAGTGGAGGGCCCCCTGCCTAGAGACACTTGGTTGGTGTACGCTGCCCTCCCCCACCCCCCAGGAGTGAGCTGCTCCACTGTGCAGCCAGGAGACATCCCACTAACCGCGGCTGCTTGTCTCATTCTTGGAGCCCCTCCTAGTACCCCTCCCACCGGCTTCTGTCTCCTTCACTGTTGCTGGTTCCCCCCTCAATGATGACAACAGCCAGTGCAAGGGCTGCCACATGCACCATCTGCCTGCCAGCCTCTTCCTTTAGCTCGGTAGGTGTTTTCGAATGTGTCCAGCATCGTGGCATCTTGGCACCTTCAAAAGGTGGGTGTATGTAAGGGCTGCCCCCCTGCGGGAGGCTGGGTGCTGGGAAGAGTGAGGGGTGCTGGACATGAGAGACGTGTGGACGGGCAGGGCAGAGGACTGGCTGGCAGCGTCTCCCCTGGAGAGCAGCCCAGGGCAGCTCAGCTCTTCAGGGACAGTTTGCTGCTGTCTGCATTTCTGCTGGAGACGCCTATGTACTATCTTGGATAAAGATGGACAGACAGCCTCAGCTGGCACCAAACCCCCTCCCGCATCACTCCCCCTGCTCTGTGTGTGCGTCAGGGGGGTCCTGGCCTCCCTGGCATACCCCAGGCACGTGCAGTAATCTGTGAAACTTTAAAGAAAGGGAAAAGGACACCCCCGAGAGCTGCCTTCACTTCACGCCCTGGCTCCAGTGCTGGTGTGGCTGTACCAGTGGCTGACTGTCCTGCAGCAGGAACTGTTCTCCAACGTGGCACCCTGCAAACACTACCAGCACGAGGTGTCCCGCGGGGCCTGGGGCTGGCTGGAACTCAGGAGTGACTGAGAGCAGTGCCCATCCAATGGCTGTTTAGGGCCAGTGTGAAATGAATTGGCACAGTCCAGTCCAGAGCTGTATGAAGAGATCATTCAGGAGTCTCTGAAATGGCCCTCGAGCACATTGTCTCCTGCAGGCACGCAGGACAAGGGAGACGGGTTGAAGTCCTAGCTCTGCCACAGCGGTCACTTCTCCTTTCTGTTCGTCAGCAAACGGGGGTGGGGTGGCACTGCCCCCCTCCCTGGGGTGCTGCGAGGCTCCGTGTCTAGAAGATTGGCAGGTGCCCGGCTGCACTGGTGTTAGTATGGGGCACAGGTGTGAGCGCGCCAGCAGATGCAGTTATTGGGACAGGCAATGTAAGGCATGAACTCCAAGGATGAAACACTGGCTCCCACAGGGCTGTTCCTTGCGGTAGGCTGGCCCCTGGTAGTAAGTGCCCGTGAGCTCAGCCCCAGAAAGTAACCAGTACAGGAGGCCTTGGCTCTATACGTGCTCCATAGGGCCTGGGGCGTGTTTGCTGCAAGAATCCTTTGCAGCACCTGAGCGGCAGATGCTGGCTAATCTTCACTAATGGCTGGGAACCACGACTGTGCACACAGCCAGGGTGAGGCATTGCAGCCGGACTTCGCAGCTCAGCGTTAGTCCCAGTGGCTGGGGTGTGCTCAGAAAGGTGCTGTAGTTTTTGTTCGGGAAGGGGAAGGAAATCTCAGTGACAGGAGACCATGTCGCTTTACTGCCCATTCAATCTTTGCTGAGCAGTGGGGAGAGGCCAGGAACCCGCCCTGTGTGGGTTAGAAGGTGGGCGGAGCAGTGCATTCATTCGGGGGTTGAAACCAGCCTGTGGGGCAATGGTCCAAGCCCGTGGGATTCACACGGCGGGACTGCAGGCCTCTGGTGCCGCTGCCATGGGCTGCGGAGGCAGGGCGGACTCCAGCATTTCTGCTGCCCCAAGCAAAAAAAAAAAAGTCGTGATCGCTATCGACAGCGGCAATTGGAAAAAAAAAAAAAAGAAAGCCGCGATCGGCGGCGGCAGTTCAGCGGCAGGTCCTTCGCTCCTCAAGGGAGTGAGGGACCTGCCGCTCCCGAATTGTCGCAGGTGCCGCCCCTCTCCCTTGGCCGCCCCAAGCACCTGCTTGTTAAGCCCTGTGCGGAGGTAGCTGGGGAGTTCCAGCAGCACCTGTTGCTCTTGTGCGTACTCTCAATATCAGTCTCTTCCCACCCCCTCCACGTGCCTCTGGTTGTTTTGACATGGCAGGTTCTGGGAAACTCTGTGCTTTAAATCAAGGGCTACTTGAAACCTCCAGCACACATCCTGCACTCAGCCCTCCGCGGCGGCTGCACTCCCAGCTCCCAGCCCGTTGATACAATCACAGTGCCCCCGGTGGTGCCAGTCCAACACTGTTGCTTCTCCTGGGCCCAGGCTGAGTTTGCTCTGAGAGCAGCAGCTGGCCCAGCTCCCGGATTTGCCTTCGTAGTCTGTGCTCTGGGAGCTCATTTCACCCCTGTGTTCGAGCCCTGCTGGCTGCCCCGCAGCACTAACCCCCCTCCCGCCATGGTGGGAGCTCAGCAGCATTGGCTGCTGTCTGCAGCGGGGCCCAGACAGCTCGTTTGCCTCTGGCTGGCACCGTACCTGCAGCTCGCCGGCCTGGGATTTATGGGCAATGCGGCTCCATTACTGCCAGGCTGGCACCATTTCTCGGCAGACTTTTATTTGGGGGTGTCCATCTCACTTCTCCAGCTCCTCAGGGCAGCCCCCGTGTGTCCGAATGGCCTCCCTCCACCCCACTGCCCCCGTCGCCCCTGTCTCTTTCCCCCCCACCTCCATTCTCCCCCTCTCTGAAATCCCGCAGTGCTGGCTCAGGAAATGCCTGCCAGAGCCCAGGTGGTTTGTACCAGGACTGGATCCGAGAGACAGCTCCTTAGCCAGGTTCGTACTAGCATTGCCTTTTCGTACTCCCCTGCCAAAGCAAGGAAATCCACGACACCTGCACTTGCTCTCCCAGACATAGGGTGTGTCGGCGGCCAAAGTGCAGGCATAGGCCACCCACTCCATGGGTGCTCCGGGGCTGAGCACCCGTGGAAAACAATTGTGGGTGCTCAGCACCCACCAGCCACAGCTATTCGGTGATGCCACCAAACAGCTGATTGGCAGCTTGGGGAGGGGTTTGGAGGAGGGTGGAGAGCAGCGAGTGGTGGACAGGTGCCTCGGGGTGGGGGTGGAGTGGGGACAGGGCCTTGGGGGAATGGCCGGAGTGGGGGTTGGAAGAGTTGGAGCGAGGGCGGGGCTTTGGGGGAAGGGGCGGAGTGGGGGCAGGAAGAGGCAGAGCGCGGGCGAGGCTTTGGGGGAAGAGGTGGAGTGAGGGCGGGGTCTTGGGGGAATGGCCAGAGTGGAAGCAGGAAGCGGCCGAGCGAGGGCAGGGTCTTGGGGGAAGGGGCAGAGTGGGGGCGGGAAGAGGCGGAGCAAGGGCAGGGCCTTGGGGGAAGGGGCAGAGTGGGGGCAGGAAGAGGCGGAGTGAGGGTGGGAAGAGGCGGCGTGAGGGCGGGGTCTTGGGGGAAGGGGTGGAGTGGGGGTGGGAAGAGGCAGAGCGAGGGCGGGGCCTTGGGGGAATGGCCGGAGTGGGGGCGGGAAGTGGCGGAGCGAGGGCGGGGTCTTGGGGGAATGGCCAGAGTGGGGTGGGAAGAGGCGGAGCGAGTGTGGGGCCTTGGGGGAAGGGGCGGAGTAGGGGCGGGGCCTCGGGGCGCAGTAGGGGTGGAGCACTCCCGGGGAAAGCAGAAGTCAGCGCCTGTGTGTGCAGGTTGGATTGCAGCACAGGTAGGTGTCCCCATGCGAGCTTTAACCCAGCCCGTGTGGGTAACAATAGCAGTGAAGACATGGTGGCATGGACTGGAGCATGGGCTGGCTGCCCCAGGATAAGCCCATAGGGACCCTCGGGACGTACTCTGGTTGCTGGTCTGTGCTGGAGTCTGTGCCACCACTATTGCTACCCATGCTAGATTAAAGCTATTGTGGGCATGCAGCATCGCTGTTGCCAACTCTCGTGATTATAGCACGAGTCTTGCAATATTTGCTGCTTTTCATAGAGCTGCTGGTATCTTGTGATCGCAGCAGACTCTCAGCTTTTATTTAAAAGAAGTCACTCCCTATCCCTCCTGGTTATGGAGAAAAGCTTGGAAATGTGAAGCGAATGAGACCTACCAGCTCAGAAACCCAGGAGGCAAAGGAAAAGAACACAGCATTGATTCTGTGTTGTAAAAATCTCATGATTTTTAAGCCAATCTCATGATCTTTGGAGCCTAATTCCTAATTTTTGAATGCTGGGTGTTGGCCATAGAGTAAGTGGAGCCTTTACTGTGATTTGCAGATTACAGCCATGCAAATTGTACATCCAGCAATTTCCCCTTTTCTGTTATCGTCAAAACAGCTAATATTATTCCCAGATGGATTCTATTACTATCAGCCTTGTACCCGCTGAGACTGGGGCCTCGTGGTGCTGAATGCTGTGCAGAGACAGCCCCTGCCTGCAAGAGCTTACAGTGAGAACACAGACACAGGGTGGGAGGGGAACCAGAGGTTCAGAGAGGGGAAGTGACTTGCCCAAGGTCACTCAGCAGGTCAGTGGCAGGGATGGGAACAGAGCCAAGCTTTCCTGACTCTTAGTCCACCTCTCCTGGTAGTCAGCATTATCCGCGAATAACAAGTGCCCTGCAGATCACCCACAAACAGCTCATTGTGAATATTTGTTCACTGAAATTCGAGCTTTGCTGGTTAGTTTTGACTGGATACAAAGATCAAATGGTATAGTTCTGTTTCTTGGTTGGATAAGCATAACTCATAGGTTTAAATGGCTAGCATGAATGCTGTGTCATGGTTTGACACCATTTGAAGTTTTTTTCTCGCATAGGTATAGCCTGTATGGAACAGTTTCTAAAAAGAACTGTACCGCAACTCACAGGAAGTGTTTCTCCAAGGCCTAGCTGCCTACATGTTCGGTTAAACAGAACGGGACTGTCTGCAATAGTGCCATCTGGTGCCTACAATAACATTACAGAGTTGAATTTACAAATTCAAGATGTACTTTCCTTGAACGTTCTCCAGCAGCTGTGGTGCCGGTGAGCAGTCCTGCCTGCGAGCCGTTGGCTGGCATGTGAGCAGAGGGCAAATACAAAAGGGACGTGAACGCCATCAAAGTGAGATTGTTCCAATAATCTCAAACAAATGTGCAGAAAACACTTTGCAGCTTTTGCCCAGCTCTGGAATCAGAACAGGCAAGACATGGCTGATGCAATAGAGATTCTGTTGATGGGAGACTCAGACAACTAGAATCTGTCCACGAGGTTGCGGTGCTAGGAGCAGCTGTTTGTTTAGCACCCAAGAGGGAGCGAGCTGAGAAGGCCCAGGGGTGCCATCTAGGCAGAGCCAAGAGGTAGTTGATACAAGAGACACTTTTCTGTCTATAGCCTTACAGAGAAGGACAAAAGGACTCAGTGTCTGCGGAGGCGAGAGGGGCGTCTCAAAAATCTCCTGCAGGGGCTTCTCTTCAGTCAGCTGGAGATGGGATGAAGTGGGAAAGGCCTCGTCACTCCTAATAATGGGTCTGACCTTGAGTCAAAATACAAGCAGTGTATGGAGAGCAATCGGAGTGCTGTCCTTGGATGCCCCCAGGATAATGCTGGTGTCCTGTGCATGTTCCTGTGAATTGGTGTTAGAATTAATGATCATTTGCCCTTTCAGAGCACCTTTCACCCAAGGATCTCAAGGCACTTCGGAGACATTAACTAATGACTCTGCCCCATTTCCCTTTGAAGTAAGCAAAGGTAACAATCATCAGTGAAACCAGCCACTAGCCCCTGTCATGAGACAGAGAGGCAGTGTTGCCCAGTGGCTGGGACTCGGAGCCCTGCTTCAATTCCTGGCTCTGCCACTGATTTGTGACCTTGGGCAAGTCACTTCACCTCCGTGCATTGCCCCTTTGCTGGGGATCCAAGGGAAGAGGCAGAGGTGGGCTCCTTCCAGTCAGCTGGAGACGGAATGAAATGGGAAGGGCCGAGTCACTCCTAACAATGGAGCTGAGCTTGAGTCAAAATGCAGGCTGTGTGCGGAGAACAGGCGTCACCCTGTGCGGCTGGGCTAGCTTAGCGCTGTCCCAGAAGGCATGGCGGCATGGCGGTGTGGCCTGGTGGAACCAGCACAGTGGCAGGAATCGGGCTGGCCTCAGTTCTGCCTTGGGTGACTCGCCGCATTTCCTCATCGGTAAAATAGGGATCCTCCCAATTCCCTCCCATCCCGGGGTGTTGTGAGGGATTATCTGCACAGGGCTTTGAACATGCGGAGGCCTTCGCGGGGGGGGGGGGGGGGGTACTAAGAGAGGGAGGAAGCAGTGTCCACACCGGTGTGGGCATAAGGCCAACTCTTCTCCTGGCTGGCTGTGCGCAGCCGCTGCTCACTCCCCAGCTGTATGACGCCGAGAGACCTGCTGGTGATGAGGGCTCCAGCTGGGCACAGAAATATCATCACATGGGGGGGGGATCTGTAAAGTCAAATGATGGCCATAGCGCCTGAGATTCCAAGGCCAGAAGGGACCACTGTGACCATCCAGTCTGACCCCCCTGCATAGCACGGGCTGTGACCTGCCCCCCAGTCATTCCTAGAGCCCCATCCCTTGATGTAAAGCTGGTCAGTGACGGAGGAGCCACCACAAACCTGGGTACGTTGAATTTTAGGAGTTAGAATTGTATTTTATCAGCAGTTTTAAAAATGGTTTTCTCTCCTGTCTATCACCCCCCCCCAAACTCTCAGTCTCCCAGAGGTAGGAGCTCTCTGCATACTCCAAACAGGGCATTCTCAGCGTCTATTTGCTAGAGAGCTGATCCCAGATGTTTTATCAGTGTCCCACAAAATGTCAAAATCTCTTGTTGATTTTCCATTCCCTTATCTGGCTCCCATAGTACATGAGCACCTCACAACCTTTACTGTACTTATCCTCACACCCGCCCTGCGAGGCAAAGCACTGCTATTCTCCCCATTGTACAGATGGAGAACTGAGGCACAGAGAGGCTAAGTGACTTGCCCAAGGGCACACGGAAAGCCTGTGGCAGAGCAAGGACTTGACCCTAGGTCTCAGGATCGTGCCCTACCCACTGAACCACCCATCCTTAGCATGCCCATACATTCCAGAACAAAATGAAAGCCTCCTTGAAAGAGCGCAGTGTGGCTATCTCCTGTATAACAGACTGCAGCAGCTCTGAGAACAACATGGCAGCTGGGTCTGCTCACAGGGGAAGTGCTCAGCAGGGTGAAGCTGCATGGTACAGTAAACAAAAGGTTCATACACCCCACCTAAGCCCGCTTGGATCGGGCATGTCTGAGCTGGTTTGGCCCTGTGCTGGATGGAATCACACAGGGGCAAGAAGCATTTGGTCTCTCCTGGCTGCAGGCCAGCAAGACAGTACTTCTGGCGAATGGTGCTAGAGGCCCCAGTTTTTCAGGCAAGGCTCCCGGGCTCCGTTTGCCATCCTGCAGGCTTCCTACCCAGCTAGCGTCTCCGGATAAGCAGCCAATGACTGTGCTAAACATGCCAACAGCACCATGGTCCCGGACCCCAGCTGACAGCGCCAGGACTCGGCCTGCTGAGACTGATTCACAGCCCATTAGGCAGGTCAGGTTGGGGAACATGCTTCATTCTCCCAGCTGCTGCTTGAGACACGGCTGCCGTTCCATTGCCTCTGGCCCCCTCCTGTGCCAGGGCCTTCAGCGCAGGATCACTTACAGCTGCTTAGCTCTGCATCGCCCCACGCAGCGGGTGGGGAGCAGCAATTGGATTTTCTTTAAGTCACCTTGTGATGATGAGGGGGCAAAGCACCGATCGATAGTTATTCTGGGATTGATTATTCCGCTCCCAGGCTGCCAATCTCTCCCCGAGTCTCTGGGCAAAACGGAATCAAATAAAAACCAGAAGCCCCTAAAATCCCCAGGGTCTGAAGGGCGCCTGTCCGGCCCCACATCCATCCACTTGTGCCTCGGAAGATGCTGGCCAGAGTGCCATCTAGTGGCTGGTCCTCCCCAGAGGGGGCCCACGCTGCTCTCCAGCAGAGAGGCACCAGGCACCCCTGAGCCTTCGCCCATCCTCCAGAATTTTAACCAGTCGGAGGAGGGTTTTGAAGTTGGTTCAGTGAGACGCTGTGTCTCAGACCTTCTCTCAGGGCCTTATTAAAATGCAGACTGCAAATTCAGATACTGTAAACAAGGTCACTGGAGAATGAAGATCAACAGAGTGCAAGCACAAGTAATGCAGAGTATTAATATTCTGATGCGCAAGCCCGTCCTAAATATTTTATCAGGCTAAGCTTTTTTGTATTGAGGCATCCTTCCCCGGCTCTTCCTCCTCCTCCTCCTCCGGCTTCTTCATCTCCTTTTCTCTCGCATTCAGCGCCATTTCACAAAAAGCACTTTGTACTTCGGCTAAGGCTTGAAATGTATGCAAGTAAATAAATAAATAACAGAGAATAAAAACCCTACCCCTCTTTCGGTGGTGGGGGAAGAGTTCCTGATGGGATTTCTTTTGTTTGTGTCAATGTCTCAGCTATTCAGAGGGCTAAGGGAGTGGGACAATTTACTGAACGCGGCCAGTGCCTCTCCCTCACAAACTGCAGGGATCCCGCCAGTAACACAGAAGGCATGTGGGGCACACGTCCATTGTGTTTGCATGTCACTGTTAGGGAGGGCTAAACATTTCATATTACAATGAGCTGCGTTCTGCTCTATGTTATTTTGACACTAGGGGTGATCCAAGAATCTGTGATCTGGTCTCAGGTCATGGGGTCAGAGTACTTAGCCCAGCTTCTGACAGTTGTTAAAACCCCGATGCTTCAGGGGAATGTGAAAAGAAAATCCCGCCCGTAATCCACATGGCCAATGGTGCAATAGTGTGCATAGTGGGGAAAGGGTCCTTCCTGACCCCTGAAATGATCACCTTGTGCCCTGAAGCATAAGGTTTGATTTTCCTTATCACTCCTTTAGCTGCACATGTACAAATGTCAAATGGTCATGAATTTATCTTTAAAAATCCAGCTACAACGTTTGTCTCCATTCGCTATGGGCCCAAACTGGGAAACGTGGACCTGGATTTCAATTCCCGCTTCACTCACTGCAGGTATATGTGGGAGTTTAGTCTCTAACAGTGCTCCCTGTGTTACCATTTGATTCACAATATTTCCATTCAGTTTGCTGTGATTAGTGCGGTTGTGTTATTTGCTGTTTGCGGTTATTCAGCTGGCAGCCACAAAATCGTGAAAATGTATCCAAAGCCTGAAAGTTTCACAAATTTTAGCCTGGACAACTTGATTTATTCATCGAACTATTCCATCAGAAAGTGTATTCTTCCTTATTTGCTGGTCACTCTTCATTAGTTTCTCTTGTTAAAAGAAGGCAATCATCCAGTCAGGAAGCAGGAATAATACCATATGATTTAAGTGGTCAATCACACAACTCAATACACAGCTAAGGGTTGAAGTGAACAGTTTGGGAATAGCCAATAGATTGAAAATTATTCATGCAATCTATATGGTGAATTCCTACAAATATCAAATGCATTCCAAGAATAAGGGCATTTATGTAATGTTAGTTAGTTAGTTTAAAAACATAAGAAAATGATTACTAAAAATTGCAAGATAATTAAAACATATATTTTCCCAGCACAAGTTTCCAGAAAAGTGGTAACATTTTCCCCATAGGTGCGTAACTGGGTTCCCTTTGCCTGGAAAGGATCTCTTGTGCATGAATCAGAAAGGAGAGTTTGGCCCAGAGTGAGCATTTAAAATGTAATTTGGATTTATGGACTGGCTTTTTAATAGGTGAAATGTTGGAGCCTGTACAAATTGACCTGGTCGATCATAAATAATTGTACACATTCAAAATCGGTTTATAATTGAAATGTCCTGGATATATGAGTATCTTTTCAATGTACAGTGAGGATGTGTTATTTTAATTAAAAAATAATAAGTGCCCCAATAACATCCCCAACACCTGCTCAGGATGGTGTACAAAATACACAAATAAACTTAAAAGGTATTATTATTATTATTATTATTATTATTATTATTAAGAGCTTCAATCAGCGTCCGGCACATTCACCCCCAGGTCTATGGGGACCATGTGGTAATCTGTGTTTTGCACACTGACACCTCAGCACCTATTTACAGGATTTTTGAACATTTCCTGGGGTGAGCATTTCTATAGGTAGCATGTTGATGAGCATAGTAAACAGGCTAAGTAAATAAGATAGATAGATAGATAGATAGATAGATAGATAGATAGATAGATAGATAGATAGATAGATAGATAGATAGATAGATAGGGTGTATGGGGATAGATAGATAGATAGAAAGAAAAAAGTTTTCAGAAGACGTGTAGTACAGTGAGAGAGCTGCCCAAAGGGAGACAGGACTCATGCAGGCACTTGGAAAGGAGACGTTTTTCAGACCAACTTTCAATCCGGAGGAGCAGATGTCAGTTTTTCTGCCATCTTCTGTGTGCAGCCAGTTCATTCCAAGTTCTCCTCTCTCAGCCGGATTTTCTTTCCAAATTTCCATCCCTTGAACGTTGGAATCCAGATTGTCATAGCAGCAATGACGGCTAACCGGCCAATCTGATTGCTTTGTCATTCAAAAGCTGTCTGCCAGCTGGGCACATACCCTCCCTATCTAACTCTGAGACTCGCTAATACTGGGATGGCTCCCCTAGGTGGAGGGAGTTGTCCTCATAGGAGGCAAATTTTCAAATACAGGCACCTAAGTTGTGCAGTGAATCGTGCAGGTACAGGACCCAGAGGCAAACACATGCACAAAACCACAACCCTCTCTCTCAATATGCTCCCTCTCCTTCACCAAACTTTGGGGCAGTTTGGATCCAGATCTGGATCCGAATTTTGCAATCAGAGCTCGACTCATCTTATTCTAGGGAAATGCAACTTAGATGGAGGTACCATAAGATGGGTGCAAAACTGGTTGGAAAACCACTCCCAAAGAGTAGTTATCAGTGGTTCACAGTCGTGCTGAAAGGGCATAACGAGTGGGGTCCCACAGGGATCAGTTCTGGGTCGGGTTCTGTTCAATATCTTCATCAATGATTTAGATAATGGCATTGAGAGTACACTTATAAAGTTTGCGGATGATATCAAGCTGGGAGGGGTTGCAAGTGCTTTGGAGAATAGGATTAAAATTCAAAATGATCTGGACAAACTGGAGAAATGGTCTGAAGTAAATACAATGAAATTCAATAAGGACAAATCAGTTGCACACATACAAAATGGGAAATGACTGCCTAGGAAGGAGAACTGCAGAAAGGGATCTGGGGGTCATAGCGGATCACAAGCTAAATATGAGTCAACAGTGTAATGCTGTTGCAAAAAAAGCAAACATCTGGGATGTATTAGCAGGAGTGTTGTAAGCAAGACACAAGAAGTCATTCTTCCGCTCTACTCCGCGCTGATTAGGCCTCACCTGGAGTATTGTGTCCAGTTCTGGGCAGCACATTTCAGGAAAGATGTGGACAAATTGGAGAAAGTCCAGAGACAAGCAACAAAAATGATTAAAGGTCTAGAAAACATGACCTATGAGTGAAGATTGAAAAAACTGGGTTTGTTTAGTCTGGAAAAGAGAAGACTGAGAGGGGACATGATAACAGTTTTCAAGTACATAAACAATTGTTATAAGGAGGAGGGAGAAGAATTGTTCTTCTTAACCTCTGAGGACAGGACAAGAAGCAATGGGCTTAAATTGCAGCAAGGGCAGTTTAGGTTGGTGTAGTGAGTCAGTGTGGCTCCCCGCCGCCCTGGAAGGGGAGGAGCCCATCCGGAGGCCGGAGTGGGCGGAGCTAGGGAGTTCTGAGCCCGCCCCTCAGAGGGTCAGGCGGCGACCCAGAAGTATAAAGCCGGGCCCTCAGAACTCAGTCAGGCCCCAGCAGCCGGAGAGACCAGACGTCTCCAGCCTAGCTCGGGGCTGGGAAACCTCCGTGGCCCGGAGTGACCGCCAGGAGCCGCCGGGCCTGCCCTGCGCCCGCTACCCCGAGGAGCTGCCAGGCCTGCCCTGCGCCTCCTATCTGGAGGAGCTCCCGGACTTGCCAAACGATCCGTGGCCGGACGAACCCATGGTCCAGGATCCCCCTGAAGCCGATGCCAGCACCCAGATACGAGCCGAGGGGGAGTGTGGAAGTAGCCCGGGGGCAGCCGACCCCAGTCTGGCTGCAGCACTGCCAGAGCCCATGTCAGTGTGTTGCGGTCAGGATCCCCACTGACACAGCAGCGGGTCTTCTGCCGCTGCTAGGGCCCCGGGCTGGGCGCAGTGGAGTGGGAGGGCCTGCGTCCCCCCTGCCACCCAACCCGTGGGTGGCCGTCTCCCCCTCTCCCTGGCCTTTGGAGGCTTGGGCCTACGGTCACTGCTCAACGCTGCCTGAGGGCCTGAGCTCTGCCTCAACGTTTGTTGTCCCGCCCTGACCTAGGGCCTGGGCTAAATACTTTGTTTACTGTTGCTCAACCCTGACTAAGGGTCTGAGCCCTGAAATAATGTTGGTGCCCGCCCTGAGCCAGGGTCGGGATTCCTGTATCTTTCAGGACTGCAAGGGCTGCCGGGCGAGACCCTGCAGCCAGACAAAGCACTCAAGCCCTAGCGGGTAGTGAGTCGGCGAGCCCCGGCAAACTCCTGTACAGTTGGACATTAAGAAAAACTTCCTAACTGTCAGGGGGTTAAGCATTGGAATAAATTGCCTAGCGAAGTTGTGGAATCTCCATCATTGGAGATTTTTAAGAGCAGGTTGGACAAACACCTGTCAGGGATGGTCTAGATAATATTTAGATGTCATTGCGAGGTCCTTTCCATTCCTACGATTCTATGATTCTATTCAGCAAACATTTATTTCACTCACTCAGGTATTATAACCAGTCGCTGCAGTATAAAATAGTTGTATCGTCATTTCATTATTCGTATTATTTATTAGATTCACAAGATTTAAGGCCAGAAGGGACTTTTGTGATCAATCTAGTCTGACTTCCCATATAGCACAGGTCACAGAATTTCTCCCAAATAATTCCTTATTGAACTAGAGCAGATCATTTAGAAGAACAGTGATTTCAGTAGGACTGTAGCACCAGAGGCATTGGCTAGCTAGGTGCTGTAGAGACACACCATGAGACAAGCTTACAATCGAACTAGGAAAGGCAAAGAGTGGGAAGGGAAAGGAAGATACAGAGAGATGAAGCGACTTGCCCAAGGTCTCACAACAGGTGAAACAAAAACAAAGAAGTCGGATTAGAGTCAAGCACATCCACGGCTACTATGGGAGAGAATGATGCTCCAACCCCGCCTCCCCCTCCCCCCAGCCCAACTCCAAGAAACCCAACCCAGCCCCTTTGCTGGTTTTGACAAAAATGAAGGAATTAAACTTCATGTTTTCCCAGGTGAACTTGGTGGCACTAGAACTTGTGCAAAACCCTGAAACATCCTTAACTGCTTCTTATGCTGGAAACTGGCCACGTTGCCCATTTGCCTCTTACCCACCTTTGGAAAGAATTGGATTTGTGAGAATTCCCAAAAGGAAGATCGCTAGTTTCACCTCTGGTGTCAGCGATCCCTTAGGCCCAGACAGAGGGGCCATTTGGGACAGAGATATTAATAGTGTGAATCTCCTGGCCTGCACGCTCCTCTCTTTTGAAATGTAGCGGGTTATTGATTTGTATTTAAAAGGGATGAAATGCAGCATATATCAGTATATTAGACACACACGACACAGACAGAAAGGACACAGCTGCCTTTCCGTTGAAGCAATCAGGCCTAGACTACAGCTCTCCACGGGGTAACACTCCAACAGTCCAGAGGTAGGAGGCCTTGCAATACAGACCCTTTCCAAGCAAACTTAAACCCACAGCAACTGATGCTTTTAAAAAAAGCAAGGAGGGGTGGAGCAGATAGTGCAATTGCTCTGTCTTCGGTACCTCGCAACCTCTGGTGTGTATTAGCCCCATTTCAGAGAGAGAACTGAAGCCCAGCGAGGCTAAGGGACGTGCCCATGGTCCTAGCAGACATCAGTGGAGAAGCAGGGAGTTGAACGTCACTGGACTATCCTTCCTCCAGCAAGTGCCCCCTAGGATGCCTTAGAGGGATTCTGGGTTACTCAACAACCCTTCCATCAAGCAAGCCAGAATCCTGCGCTGAACCGTGCCAGGCCTTAGCTTCCCAGCTGTAGAATGGGTTTAGTTATCGCTGTGGTACGTCCCCTATTGGCTTGCTGTTGAGCTTGCCCACTGGGTGTACTGCGCTTTCAGAACAAGGGGTGGGCTGGGATCTTGTTAAGCTTCTAAGCCGTACGTGCATTTCCCTCAGCTCTCCCCAGTGTTTCTAAAGGGAAATGTAAGAAGCAGCAGGTGCTGATCCGCCACCACGCTCAGTGGGAACCTACACGTGCAGACACAGGGGCCTGTTTGAAGGAGAGTCTTGCTCAGCTTCTAGGATGACTAGGCATCAAAATAAAAATCATGCAACTCACCCTTTGCCAGAGGCAGAGCAAACTCAGACTTCCAACAGCTTGAGTTTGCTTCAAGAACCTGAGTCCCCCCCATTCTAGAGCTGGTGCTAATTCTTTAAAAAAAACAAAAAAACAAAAAAAACTTTCCTTCCTTCGCTGCCACAGGTAAAAAGTGTGAGACTCACCTTTGTTCTCGTTTGCAGCGCACTCAGAGCTGGCTGGAAGGTGCTGACTGGCAGCTCCTCTGTTTAACCACAGAACTGCTACCTCAGAGGTGGGCAAACTACAGCCCGCAGGACCTTCCTGCCCGGCCCCCAAGCTCCTGGCCCGGGAGGCTAGCCCCCAGCCCCTCCCACGCTGTTCCCCCTCGCTCGCAGCCTCAGCTCGCTCGCTCCGGCGCAATGCTCTGGGCAGTGGGGCTGTGAGCTCCTGGGGCAGCGCAGCTGCAGAGCCCGGCCTGACCCGGTCTCTGTGCTGCACGGCGTAGCTGCAACGTGTTCCAGGCAGCGCGGTAAGGGGGCAAGGAGCGGTGTGGGGGGGAGGTGTGGATAGGGGTCAGAGCGGTCACATGGGGAGAAGAAGGGGGTTGAATGGGGGCAGGGGTCCCGGGGGGGCAGTCAGGAAGGAGGGAGGGGTTGGATGGGGCGGTGGGGGAAATCAGGGGCAGGGGTTCCAGGGAGCAGTTAGGGGACAGGGAGTGGGGGAGGGTGGATGGGGCAGGGGTCCTGGGGGGCCATCAGGGAACAGGGTGGGTTGAATGTCGGGGGGGATGTCAGGGGGCGAGAAGCAGGGGGAGATGGTGGATAGGGGGTGCGCGCCGGCCCACGCCCCCCTCCTCTAACTGGCCCTCCATACAATTTCTGAAACCCAATGCAGCCCTCAGGCCAAAATGTTTACCCGCCTCTGTGTTACATCATGGGTAATAGTGCAAGCTGCTCACATGTGCCCGCCCCCACAATGCACTAGCTGAAGCTTTTTGGACCCAAATGAAGCCTCCTGCATCCCTCTCTCCTTCCATCATGAATAACCCCGAGGGCAGGCGGGGTGAATGCAGTGAAGGCTGCACAGATTCAAAATATAGAGTGTTAAAACTACAGCTTTTCTCTCTACTGAGCACCTTTTCTTTGGCACATGTGTGTGCTGGGTTCCTAGGAACGACACAGGTCGGGGAGTTTGTGTATCACGTTTGCCAGCCACAGGAGTGACATTGGGGCAATACAAATATCCAGTGGTGCAAGGATGGCGGCACGGTCCTGTACGCCGGACCAGTAAGATATTTATAGCCGGGACGCCGAACTGGAAAGACACAGGAGGAGCAGAACGTGGAGCCACTGGGAGACCCCACGCCAGCAGCTCCTCCGGTGCGGCTGTACCGCCCCAGCCCTTCCACGCAGCTGCATCTCCTGAGTCCTGTCTGGGGTCTGTACAGCAGCCCCGCCGGAGGACAGGACTGCGGGCAGGGCTGAGGGTGGTACAGCCTCGCTGGAGGAGTTGCTGGCGGGTGGCCCCATGTTCTGCTCCTTTCGCTCCCTTCGCTGCTGCAGTAGAAGTCTCTGGCACAGTGGGAGGAGGACAGAGGGTCCCCCCACCACGTAACAGGGCGGGGCAGGGAGGAGTCACATGGGGGGGCACATGGGGAGATCACGTGCCCCCCCTTTTAGCTGGTGCAGCGTACCAGTAAGAAATGAATTCTACTTGCACCACTGCAAATCTCTTGTGGTGCATTAGCATTCCAGATAGATAAGGGCAAATCGCAATCCACCCAGGGCGGCTAAGTGCCGCAGATAGAAGGGAAAGGGCGTAGACACGCCATGCTCAGCGAGTACTTGATATCGGAGTCCAATTCAGGCTGCTGTCTTCATCCAGGAGACTGCACCTTTGATATAATATCCCCCGGAGAGATGATATACACCTGTGATTATCCTGACTCGCAATCCCATGTCACTGCGCTGCCTGAGCCGCCTCAGCGAGCGGCAGCATTATTTATCTGGCAATAAACAGCCTTCTGTCTGCAAGCCGTGGGCTTCGGCGGGGAACGTAATGGGCAGTTTCAGCTCAGATGAACCTGGCGGGGAAGGGAGCGTGTCCCCCGGATCTGAGTGAGAGATGCCCTGTGACCTCCTGCCAATGGTGCTTTGACAAGACCATGGCAAGGCCAGGCCAGGCTTGTTCTGCTCTCCCAGGAGCAATGAGCCAGCCGCAAGGCTGGACTGTTTCAGTGCTGGGGGGTGCACCAAGCTCATGCAGGGACTGTCCTGCCCCATGGACCGCCAGAAAGGGCCACCTAGAGTCTCTCTGGGCACAGGAGCTGTTAGCAAGGCCCGGGACTGGCATCCCCCTCACACTTTCTCCCTTTGTCCCTGTTCTTTCTCCTCCTGGTGCCCTTGCCCCGCACAAATCCCTCCCTTGAGCTCCCTGCCTCCTCCACCTGCAGCGTGAGAACGGTGTGTCCTGCCCAGCTGCGGTTGCCTTGCAATGGGAACTTAGTGGTAGCAGGAGCAACGTGAGCCGGGTTCCCTCCCCCACCGTCAGACCTGCCGGGGCTGGGCAGCACCTTAGGGACCCTGGGACTTGCTAAGGGCGCATCGAACTCACTCTGCTCCTCTGCACAGGAATGAATTTCACCCAGACCTGCAGGGTTTACTCACCCTGCCCTGGGAGGGTTTGGGATGAACAGGCTTGGTTTTCAGCAGTGAAGGGGTTAACACCAATGTATTCTGGGGCAGAAGGCAAGCGGGAGACTTGGAAATCATCAACTGACGGGCCTTTGTGCAAAACAGGGCCAATGGTACTGACCTCCCTTGTGAGTCGCTTCGCTGGCCACAGATGAAACGGGCTATATAAGAGGTATATTAGTACTAATTATTAGTATTCCCTAGTCAACCCCTTCCACCTTGCTGCACAATGGAGCTGCTGGAAAAAAGTTTCTTTACAACTTTTTTCCAACCAAAAAGATTGGCTTTTTGACGAAACAGAAATTCTTGCAAGAAAATTTCCATTTTCATTGACCTAAGGTTTCCAGCTGAAAACTGAAAAACTTTCTATCCCTGCAAAATGTTCCATTCTGGGGTTTTCTTGTTCAAAAAAAAAATACACAAAAAAATTCAACAAAACCAACCCAAACCAGGTCATTTTCCCAGATGTGAACAATAAAGTATGATTTTGACCAGTTGTACTGGCAAGGAAGCCAGAACCCCATGGAAAGGGGTGACCCAGCTCAGGGGACAGAGGAAATGACCCAGACTCCCCCACTTCTGGGGTTTAGGATTGGTCAGGTGACTTTGCTCACTTGCGGGGAAGGGCGATCTGATGGCTAATGCACCTGCCAGGGGATCTGGGTCCTCTTCCTGACTTTCTGGGTGACCCAGGCTAAGTCACTGTCCCTATCCATGCAGTGGTGAGAACAGCGATTACCTTTCTCATAAGGCACTGGCAGGGTTAATGAGTTAGAGCTGGCTCAGTGCTTTGCACAGGTAAAGTGCTGTCTAAGTGCAAAGTGTTGTGATTAATAATACCTGCCTGCTAAAGCAAAGCACTTACTGGGATTCCACAAGGGTTAGACATTCATATGAATATACGGAATTGCTACAGTTACAAAGTTACATTAAATAGGATAAAAATCTGCATGGGATTGAAACCTGCATGCTTCAGGGCACTAGCTGCTTGGGGTTAGGAGGAAACTTCTCCTATGGGCAGGTTAGTGCATAACTGTTCACCCTGTTCTAAGAAGCACCCAGTGCTGGCTGCTCAGGGACAGGACCCTGGCCTAGATGGACACCTGGTCTGACCCAGGTGGGCAATGCGTTTGGTGTTGTTATATACATTGGTACCTTCCTCATATTATCACAAAACCCTTCCATTCTCTTCTCAACACATCCACTCAGCACTCACCATCACGGCCATTCACCTGCTCCTGTAGCCCGTCACACCTCCTTCCCCAGGCCATTCGCTCGCCACACTCCCACACTGGGGGGCACTGCAGCTGCCCACTCTCACTGCCAGCAGGCAGCTGCATGGTGTGGAGATCCCATGCTGACACTGCCAGGTCACCAGGCACAGAGGTGCTGGGCCAAGAGACACAAGGTCCTGCTGTGCCTGAGGGATGGACGCTCCTTTCCCCATTGGAATGACAGGCCAGAATAAAATAGGGAGCCCAGCCCCTTTCTCCCACCCGCACCCACTGCAGCTCTGAACAGCGTGGGAGGACGTTGGTGCCTTTAACACATTGCAGCGGCTGTAAATCACTTGTGCACTCATGTTGTTGCTTAGTTCGGAGTCCATCAATAATGATACCTGGCTGTGTTGGTATAAATCCCCCCTCTTCTCAGGGACTGTTGTATCGCTGGGCACTCATTCCTATCAAAGAGCGAATCTTCCTGTCAGGACCGGGCCCTTCCTGGGCACACGCCTTGTTCTACAGCCCTTTACCCCTCTACGCTTCCTGTAAACACGAGGGGATCCCGGTTGCTGAGCTTGGCTCTATTTCAAGGGCCCTGCCGATCTCCTCAAAACTCATCAACTGGCCTGGCCTCCAGAGCCGGCTTTAGGAAGTGCGGGGCCCGATTCGAACAGTTTTCCGGCAGGGATGACTGAAAAAAAAAAACCACATAAAAAAACATGTGGGGCTTGTACTCACCGGGCGGCACTCATAGTCTTCGGCGGTTTGTCCTTCACTCGCTCCGGGTCTTTGGTGGCACTGAAGGACCTGCTGCCGAAGTGCTGCCAAAGACCCAGAGCGAGTGAAGGACCCGCCGCTGAAGTGCCGCCGAAGACCCGGAGCGCTGCCGGGTGAGTAAAAATTAAAAAGGAGCCTCTAGCCAGGGAAGGGATTCTCGGCCACTTGCCCCCACCCCGGCAGCCCTGCCACTGGGCGCGGGGCCCTCTTAGGCGCGGGGCCCAATACGGGGGAATTGGTGGAATTGGCCTAAAGCCGGCCCTGCGGCCTCCGCCTGCTGGGTTTGAAAACCCTAAACTTATCACGATAGCCTACTCCCTCCCCTGCCACTAGGGAAAGCCTGATCCGACAAAGCACAGCCAGGTTTCCCTGCCTGATCACAGCCTCGCTCCCCGATCCCCGCTGTGATCCGGCTGCCTCTCTCCTCAGGGTGATCGTTCCCATTCATCCCACACCCCGAGTTCCAAACGAGCTGTCTGGGTAGAGTTTCCAGCCCGGAGTCCCAGCCCCCGTGTCTCCGTGCGCCCAGCGGCATGTGTTCGCTGTGGTCCTCATCCCACAACACATCCCATCAGACAGCCTAGCACGTCAGCCCAGATTAACCAATTTCAGGTGAATATAGTCCCCTCCCCACACTGTCTGGTGGGTCATTGTCCACAAGCCTCAATGGCCTTCATTATCCCGGGGAAACGCAGCCAGGCCTGCAGAGGGAGGAAGGTCTAATGGCTGGCGTGCTAGTCTGGGGCTCAGGAGATCCAGCTTCAATTCCCTGCTCTACCACAGGCTCCCTGTGTCCTGCTTCCCCTGTCCAGTGAGTGTAACAGCACCTCCCTGCCTCACGGGCCTGTGGGAAGGAGCAGCACGTCTCTTCTCATGAGGAATTCCTCACATACACTGCATAGGGTTACCATATTTCAACAATCAAAAAAGAGGACGGGAGGAGCCCCGCCCCCGTCCTGTCCTAGCCCCGCCCCCGTCCTGTCCTAGCCCCGCCCCTGCTCCTTCCACTCCCTCCCACTTCCTGCCCCCTCAGAACCCCCAACCCTCCCCCCCCCACGCCTTGTCCCCTGACTGCCCCCTCCTGGGACCCCTGCCCCTAACTGCCCCCCAGGACTCCACCCCCTACCTAAGCCTCCCTGCTCCTTGTCCCCAGACTGCCCCCTCCTGAGACCTTCCCCACATCCTAACTGGCCCCCTAGGACTCTACCCCCTACCTGTCCCCTGACTGCCCCAACCCTTATCCACACCCCCACCCCCAGACAGACCCCTGGGACTCCCACGCCCCATCCAACCACTCCCCACCCCCTGACAGCCCCCCCCAAACTCCCGACCCATCTAAACCCCTCTGCTCCCTGTCCCCTGACTGCTCCGATCCCTCTCCCCACTCCTGCCCCCTGACAGCGCCCCCCAGAACTCCCAAACACCCCCCCCGCTCCTTGTCCCCTGACTGCCCCCTCCTGGGACCCCTGCTCCTAACTGCCCTCCAGAACCCCACCCCCTACCTAAGCCTCCCTGTGCCTTGTCCCCTAACTGCCCCCTCCTGAGACCCCCCCCACCTGTACTCTGCCCAAAACCTTACACCCCCAACCCCCAGACAGCCCCCCCCCCCCCTCCCGGACCCCCCCCCCCCTCCCCCCTGCTCCCTGTCTCTTGACTACCCCCCCCAGAACCTCCCTTCCGCTTCTCTGACCCCCGGCCCCCTTACTGTGCTGCAGAGCAGCGCGCTGGACAGCGGGGGAGGGGAGCAGGGTTGGAGCTCCAGACTGCCGGAGGCCGAGGCGGGCCGGCAATCTGTGAATGCAGGGCGGGGAGAGGGAGGGAGAGGAGGGGAGTGGTGTCAAGTTGCAGGAGAGAGGAGGGGGGAAGTGGAGGAAGGGCTTTGGCTGCCGGAGCCCCATGCGAGTGGCACCATCCGGCCGGCTGCCCTGTAAGCCCCGCACGCTCTGCATGGGGGGGGAAGTCCGGACATTGACAAATTCCCCCCGGACGCTATTTTTAACTGAAAAAAGCCGGACATGTCCGGGGGAATCCGAACGAATGGTAACCCTAACACTGCAGAGCCTGCCATCAAACTGAGGCAGGATGGCTGCCCACTCGGCTCGCACTGGGGACCTCCAGAGCTACAATATTGAGCTGAAGACGGGGCTACAACAGCACCTGGCCTCTGGGCAGTGACAGGGGAGGGCCTGTAACACACACTCACTGGGCATTACATAGACACCACTTAAGACCCACTGATTAAAGACGTAAGTGGGACTTAAGTAGTGCTGAGGCCTGGTGCTGGGCCTGTGTCCAGGGCTGATTGAGTAACCGTGGGTCTGAACATTGCAAATTGGGTAAAAAAAATCTTACATTTCAACATTTTTTGACAAGCAAAGGGACTCCCCCCTCTCCCCCCCCGAAAATGTTCACAAGAAACATTCCCATCTTTCAGCTAGCTCTAGTCTATTGTTTGCCAGCAGTTAGCAGCAAATGCTCAATATTCCATTTTTCTTCATTATTTTTATTTTCTCGCCTCTGCATTTCCTTTTGGAAGTGAAAATGCCTCAAGAAATGCTGGGTTTTACGCTGGTCTGTTTGTTGGGTGGTGGTATTTTGAGCCCACGTGGTAAGCAGGAAATACCCAGGGTAGGGTATGAGAGCCTGCTGAGAAGATTAGCCAGTTTATGACACAAGAAATGTAAAAACACATTTACAAGTGGTCAAAAGAACTATGCTTTTATACCATGTGTTGTTGGCCTGTGGAACCCATTGCCCCAAAACATTTAAAAAAGGTTCGATACATCTGTGAATACCATCATCGGCATTTACCCTAGTAAAGGTTAAACATCAATGAGGCACGTCCGTGCTCATGCTTCATGACACAAGCTGAGCACTACCTGCTTACAAGGAAATTTCCCATGTGAGCATCATATTGCAAAACTGACCATGATGGGCATGAACAACCATCCTCTGAAGCATCTGGCACTGGGCACTGTCAGGGACTAGCGGCGCCACTCCTGTGATCTTCTAGGGCAATCCCTACATTTCTGTGATGGCTACAGCCTAGTTTTTGCAGGCTCATGAGGCTGGTATAAGCACATGGGCCTACATTTCCAAAAGCAACTAGTGATGTGGAGTGCCTCAGTTTCCCTTGAGGCACCTTTACAACAGCCTGCTTTTCAGAGGGCAGGCACTTGGCACTTTCGGAAAACCAGGTCGCTCTAAAATATCTCATGTTGGACACCAAGACATCGAGGCACCTAGAATCACCCATCACCGTTGAGCATTTAGAGCCTGGAGTTTTGGAGTGAAGCCCAGAGGGGATTCAGAGCTCTCCGTGAAGGGGACATCTGCACTGCAGCTGGGAGCTGTAATTCCCATACACACCGGTCTGATCGAGCTAGCCTGCCCAGCTCCGTACCTACGACTTTGGGTGGGATTGTGCTCAGGTAGCTAGCCCAAGCTGCTGCCCGTGTTGCTGGGGACACACTGTTACTTTTAGAGCTGTGACTCACACCTCCAGCGGCAGCACAGACACTCCCTTAGGGTGCAGTTCACCCCTACAGGCCCCTGCCCCACTCCTGCCCTGTTCTGAGGGCTTAAGTGGGACTTAAGTGGCACATAGGCCTTGTGCTGGTGAATTTCGCCCTCAGAGCTCACTGCCCCTTCAGGAACAGGGGCTCATTGTCTCTGGACAGAGAACCCAGATTACATGTGTCCTCCATGTATTTCCCCCTTGCTGCGCTCCTTATAATAACAGGGGCGCATTTATTCACTGAGAAAGAGCGATGCCCAATTTGTGTCATTATTACTGTGGAGATTCCAGTTAGATAATGGCAGCCCCAGCAGAAAAGGGTGGGGTCTGATTTCACTTGACTTTCCTTCCAATCTCTCTAAGGCGCGGTAATGGCACTGCTCCTAATGAACACATGCGCAGTCACAGGCTGTCCTGTAGCCGTCCTGAGGACTCCCTTTGTGATGCAGCATCGGTTAAGTACTGGTTAATGTGCACTTAACATAAAGTGGTACCTGAAAAGGCTACTCAGTAAGATGGAGTAGACACAACGCAGTATCATTTATTTCTTGAGAATAGCATCCTTCATAGGCATTATAACAGCACATTTTGCAGGGAGACAATTGTGAGCTGCAGCAGAAAGGAAGGGTTTAAGAGGAGATTTAAAGAAGGGAAGCCAGTGAGTGTCTTCAAGGAAGGGGAGACGAGAAAGACCTGCCCTTCAGCTGTGCAGGGAGCAAGGGGAAGAAGGGAGCCTCACTCTTCCTGGCAGATATTCCCCTTTGTTCAGGGGGATAGCAGGAGGGTGAGGGGGTTAGTTTCAAGAGGGGTAAATGTATCATTAACCAAGGACTGATTCCTCTTCAGGGACCTGCCAGCAGGTTCATATGAAAACTGAAATAAGCTCTACTGGCAAAAGTGTGGTTTTGCCGGTATCTGCCGCTCCTTGCCTGTAGCGTGTACCAGTATAACTACATCACCAAAGCACTCCTTGTGTAGAGATTTGGGCTAGCTGCCCAGTTTGGCTTGTGGGTACCATTCACCCCTGGGCAAAGGCCTATGAACCACTCCAGTGCCACTTGAACCCTCAATAATAATGGCCCATTGTCATACAGCAGCACTCTGTAGATCTCCAGTGTTGCATTAGCCTGCTGCAGGCCCTTGTAAAGGCCTGGATTTCCCTTTGAGTGGGTGAAAACATCAGGGCTCCTCAGTGTCTGTAGTGACAGCTGAGTGTGAAGGCCTCAAAGCCTATTGTAGAGAGGCCACCCGCTGTGGAAGGCTTAGCCGTGGGTGCCATGCTGAGCAGGGCGAATGAGGGGCGCTCGCCAGGGCACTCAGCGTGTCCCCGACAGAGCGACTGACGACCTGTCTCAGTTTATCGATGGCCAGGCTGGCAGGGCTGGGCCGGCAGGTGACAGCGGAGCTGGAAACATCAGTAAGTGTCCAAACACCCTGAGGAGCGCGCTGGGGAGAGGCCTAGGAATGGACGATGCAAAGCGATGTCTCACCTTGTGCCCACGCAGGCCACTGCAACCCTCATCTCAACACACTCGGCTTCCGATGGCACTTATGCCACCTTGACACCATCGTTACCCCAGCGACTTCACTCTCGATTTACACCGGCCGGAGAGGAGCGGAGAACCAGGAATTCATGTCCGAAAACCGGATAAGGGGAAGGAACCCCACACTGTCCCCATGTCTTCTCCCCTCCCCTCATTGTCCCTGTGCACAAAGCAGATGCTGAAAGTGTCTGGTAACCTGCTGCTCCCCTCTCCTTCCCACCTGGCAGGATGCAGCCGCCACCAGCGCAGCTAAAGTCACACTTATAAATCCTCTTTGCAATTTCATTCATTTCAAAGCTCCCTGTTACCAGCTCCAGCCCTTAATCTCACACTCCATAAATCAATCAGCCAGGGAGCTGGGTGGAATAGGAAATCAGCTCCCTTTGCCCATAGCCCTCTTCAGCTGAGCAGAGTGGGGCAGTGAGTGACAGTGTTGTGTGTGTGTGTGTATGGGGAGGGGGGTCTCCTACTGCCACAGCCCACCCTTCACGAGAGCTAACAGGCAGTGGAGAGGGAGGAGGGGCACGTGCAGCATCGCTAGAGAGCAGGCGTGGGTTTCTCCAGTCCCCAGAGCTAGCCCCGGAGTTGATTTGCTGAGACTAATTAACTCTCCCTGCTCTTGAAGTATTGATAATTGGAAGGCACTTAGTCATTTTTAGTATAAATTCCATCCCAGCTGAGGTGCACAGGCTGCGGCGTCTCTCCCGCCTGCGAGCAAGGCTGAGCGTGCCCAGCCATCTCAGCCTCCAGAGCTAACCCCTAGCGCTTGACACTTGCTGCAGTGATAGATTTGCTCCAAAGGAAAATGCCCCTTTGGCACCCATTAAATAGACACATTGTTTAGATATGTGCTGAGGAGTTTTACGGCTAGGCTGGGGCTGGCAGGGAAAGAAGGCTGGTGGACTCGGTGCAGCTCTCACAGAGGAGAGGCCGGGCAATTATCGCTAGTAATGCATAGGGATGTTATTGCAAAAGGGCTGCGAGCCTGCGAGTGCAAGGCTAACGGTTCCAACAGGAACCCGAGCGGGGCAGCGATGCATCCTCTGCAAGTTTACTGGAGGATGTTCTAGGCCATACATGGTGATACACATTCAGCCACAAACCGCAGGCACAGGAGATGGCATTTATCTGCGGCACGTACGAGTAAGGGGCTCAGTGTCTGTGTTTCTTGACTCTTCGTGATGCTTTCTCTGCATTGCTGGAATCACCAGGTAATTTCCGAGGCTTTTTAAAAGACAGAAAATCCAGTCAAATGCAAGGAACATCCTAATGCTCAAGGACAAAGCGGGTAGGTCGCACAGCGTGGATGGCTGCAGGCCACACAGCAGGAGCTCTGAAGAGGCTCTCGGGGTCATGGTGGGTAACAAACTGTGTGTTCCCAGTGTGCCCAGTAGGGCTGATACTATCCATAGGTGTAGAAACAGGGGAATCTCAAGCAACAGTGGGGAGGTGGTGTGACCTCTTTATACAGCACGAGTGAGACCGTGCCTGCAGCCAGCGTCCAGTTCTGTGCCCACACTTCAAAAAGGATTTCGAAAAACTGGAAAGAAGTTGAGAGCAGAGCGACAAACATGATTCAAGGTCTAGAAAGCCTGCCTACGGCGAGAGAGACGGGGAAGCTCAATCTATTTGCTTATCAAAGAGAAGGACAAGAGGTGAACTGATCACGGTACCTATCTGGGGAGAAGATTTCTTACTCTAGCAGTGGCTGGAAGTTGAAGAGAGGCAAATGCAGACTGGAAATAAAATCCAGGTGTTTAGGAGTGAGGGTGATTAAGCACTGGAACAACGTAAATGGGGATATGTTGGGTTTTCCATCCCTTGAGGTCTTTCAGTCTAGGATAGATGTCTCTTTCTGAAAGATCTGCTCTAACTCAACTAGGAGTTCTGGGTTGGACGGGAATCAATGAGTGACGCCCTCGGGCCTGCGTTATAGAATCAGAATCGTAGGATTGGAAGGGACCTCGAGAGGTCGTCTAGTCCAATCCCCTGCCCTCATGGCAGGACTAAATATTAGGAGCTATACAGGAGGGCAGACCGGGTGATCATAATGGTCTCTTTCCGCCTTAAACTCTCTGAATCCAAGAAAAGAAAAGACCAGTTGCTCTGCTGGTCATGGAACTCATCAGTGTCGTGGAAGCTGAATCGGGAAATGCAGCTCTCCTCTTATCAGTCCCAGTGTTTATACTGTGTGAGTGTGTGCACGTGTGAGCCACACACACACATCTGTCACTCCAACCTTCACCTACCACACAATGGTCCAGATAACAGTGCAGCCAGCCTGCCTCCATCTCGCAGGTTTCCCGTGCACGAGGTGTTATTGAGGAGTGCTGCCTCGGAAGCACCGTCTCGATGTTTCCATCTCTGGGTTTAATGCCTGTGAGCGCCGTGTCTTGTGCTTGTGCAGCCATCTGTGCCACGCCCAATGAGAAAGGGAGAGAGGGAGTGTGACGGGGGGTTCTCCTTAGCGGCTAAAGGAGAAGGGAAATGACCTGCCTAAGGGGTATTAAGATAAATCCTGTCTCTGTCGTGTAACCTGCCGATTTTCCAGCCCCCAGGACACTCACGCAGAGCATTCATATCCCCAAGCCCACAGCAAATGGCTTCTTGCTCACGTTCACACGAGAAGGGGCATCACTCTCTTGAATCTGCCAGGGAAAAGCAGGCAAGGACTGAGCTTCCTGGACCTAGGCAGAGAGCGCTGGAGTCCAGGGCTACCCACTGCTGGGCCCCAGGCCAGTCCTGCAGGGAGGAGAGGAGGCAGCCCTGGCTGAAGAGTGGAACAGGAGATGGATTGCGGGTAATGGAGCTATCGAGAGGGGAGGCTGCGGGTGAGGGGAGATCGTGTTCCGGCTCAGATTGGGCCATGCACGGCCTGCTTGTATTGGGGACAGCCCTGAGCACACGGCTGCTGGAGCTGCTCCAGCTCTGGAGAGTTGTGGGGAAGGCAGACATGGCCCTGGCTCCTACCACCCCTCTCCTCTGGGGCGGCTGCCCCGGGCACCAGAAGGGAGCAGTCCCTTCAGTCCGAGGCCGGATTGTGCCTTGCCCCTGCAAAGGGGGTGCAGAGGCTGAAGGGACCTTATGACCTTTCCTGCCCCTTTACACACCCACAGGGGAGCTGGCCAGGTGCTAACCATGGGGACACTGAGCTGCTGACAGTGGGCTGCACAGAGCTTACAGCTCCACTGACCCACGTGGGAGCTAACCACGGGCATGAGGCTGAGGTGTCACCTGCTGCCCTCCCTGGCTGCTTATCCCTAAGGGTGGCACAAGGCTGGAACGATCCTCCCCTCCCCCCCCCCAAATCCTTATAAATGAGCAGCTTCCTCCAGCCTTGTGTTTTGCAGCCTGGTGCCACGTGTCCTGTAGCAACGCTGCATATATCATCCCTGCCAGCCACGCTGCTTCACTCGGCGCTCCGATCTGTTTGCGGGAGTTACAGCGCAGCGGCCGCAGCGCCCCCACCCTCCTGCCTCTCTGAAGCGCTGAGCTGTAATTACACTGGTGCTGAATCACAAGGTCAAACTTTGCATCTGGTGTCTGTGACGTGCTTCCTGTGACTGGCTTTGGTGCTGATGAGAGACGCTGGGCTGGTGGCCTTGGAGGCCGAGGCTCCCTGCTCTCCACAGAAGAGCCGCTGGCCAGCCTTCCCTCTTCCCCCCACATTGCCCCTGCAAAGTGCTCCTGCCCTGAGCTGCAGTGCCCTGGCTGGTGCAAGGGGGAGTCTGGTCTCCTGGTCCATTCACCAAGGTGGGCAGGGGACCTGTATTGGGGCCACTAACTCTTCCACCCTGGCTCCTGAGAACCCAGGAGGTGGCTGCAACTTCCAGTCCCGCCCAGCGTGGGACTGGTGAACTGGTGACCTAGAGATGACAGACCCATCTCCCATTCCCAGTGCCTGAGCGTCGTGGACTCAGAGACCCTCCTCAGACTTAGCACAGCACGTGGCATTTCTATCTGGAGTTTGGGGGATGTGTCTGCTCGCTCCTGCTTCGCATTATCCACCGATGCTGTGGGGACGTCTACACAGCCCTGGCAGCAAGCTCCCAGCCTGGGAAGAGACTCGGCTAACAGGGCTCGGGCTAGCACTCTGAAAGTAGCTGCACAGACAGCGCTTTGAAGTTACAGCTGCGGCTGACCTCGGGCTCTGAAGCCCGGGGCTAGGGGTGGGCTTCATGGCTCAAGCTCCAGCCCAAGCTGCTCTCCCAGGCTCCCCAGGGCTTTCCGCTGTTGGCCTAAATCCTGCCATTCTCCCGTAGGCAAATCTTTTCTCCAATACTTGCTGGGAGCAGAACAGCCAGGAGGCATCATGGCCTCCCTCCCAGCTCCCCATGGCATGGGCAGCTCAACCCATCCATCCCTCCACCACTGGCCCAGTTCATGACAAACCCACAGGCCCTGCTGTCAGACTTTCTCCACCCACTCCTTTGCCATCCCTCCCCAAACCCACTGCCAGGACGTCTCCTTCCCGCCAGCCCTGCTCTCATAGCCTGTGAGGATAAGAGTGAAATGTATTATTGTTTATATTGCAGTAGCATCCCGAGGTCCTAGGCAGGGCTCAGGGACCTGGGATGCTGGGCGTTGTACAAGCATCTGATGAAAAGCCCATCACTGCCCCAGAGAACTAGCAGGCTCAGTATAAGATCACTTCTGACACCAACCAAGTCACTAGAAAATATTCTTTGGAAAAGTTTCAGATCTTCCCATGCTGTGATGCTTTTCTCGGTTTTGCAGCATCTTGCCTGTACGTGTTAAATGCTGGTTAATAAACAGTTTGCTTTAACAAGCCTCCAAAATACCCCATGCTGATCTGTGGATGGGGAGTGAAAAACAATCTTTGCTGTGTAGTCTGCACCTACCCTTTGACCTCCAGTTTCAAATCCGCTCTCACTAGCAGGACACGTAATATCTAACTGATCTGCTCTGTTTGGGGAGGCTGGGAGGTTAATTATTGCTATTGCTTTTATTACTACCATCCAGCTGTAATAAAGGATTACATTCAATATACGTAACGGCATCACTTATTGCTCTAACTGCTCTTCGGGCTCTAACTTGCTTTTGCTGAATATGTCCTTGGCACATATCATCTGAAAAGAGCTCTAGGTAGCAGTATTGGAGCAAGTCCTGAGGGTAGGAGTCGCTTTCTTGGGAGATGGAAGGTGACGGATTGCTCGCCACGGACTCTGGTCAGCACGGCTGGGCAGAGGTGTAACGCAGCAGCAGGGGACAGGCAGCTACAAATACAAGCTCACTGAGTTAAGTACAAGTAGCCAGCTTGTGACACAGAATAACACACTGCACCTGTGACAGCTGCCATGTTGGATCCCGACTGCCGAGGCAAGGCAAGCTACGTATCTGCCTGAGAAGGGGTCCTTTGGCAAGCAGTGTTCATTTTGACTTGGAGTCTGGGCAACCATTAAACTATTACACATGACCACCCTCTGCTTTATCATTCTCACTTCCCTCAAGGCCAGTTCAGCGTGCAGCTAACCTGAGCAAAGCAGGATTTTGTGCTTTCCACCTCTAGTCACTCACTCACGGCTGTCATCTTCCTGGCCACCCACCAGTGGCCTTTCCCCCTGGAAAGGAGGCTGTGTTCAAACGCCAGCAGCAAGGTCCTTCTGCTGCCCAAATATGTCCCAGAATCCTCTGCAGCAGTGCTTCGGAGGAGTTTGGGCAAAGGAGTCTAGGATGTGTCTGTAAACAGGTGTCAACCACACACAGCTGAGCAGAGACAGAGCAGGCAAAATGAGTGCAGGACCCAAGATCTGTTTGCTGGTGACTGAGTAGGACAGTCCAGTGATTGAACGCCCTGAGAGGTCACATGGGAGTCTCTCTTCCTTGACTGGATAAGTGTAACACTATGTTACCAATCTAATTACCATCCAGTGCTGGTCTGATGCTGCCCCCTTACGTGTGATGCCCGGCTTTCTCTATGCCTAATGCTGTCTCTGGTGCTCTCACCTCTTCCCCAGCAGGGAGTCAGCCAGCCGGGTGGCATTTTTTCATCAGAATATTTTTTTACTGAAAATGAAAATGTCCACGGGATCCTGAGGGTCTGGGTCATGAGTGCTCTTTGGGGTCCAGAGGAACCTGGGGCTGGATGAGGAAGGAATTGAGTAACTGTGTGCTGGGAGGAGATCCCGCAGTCCGGGGTGAGGTTAGCCCACCCTCAGACGAGCCCATAAATCAACCAGCAGCCCCCCCTGTTCTCGGTCCTCATGGGTGCTCAGCTGTGCCTCCCATTTGCAGGGACCGACTGCGCATCAGACGTCTCCTTGCTCCTGGCTCCCCTGTCAATCTGACGTCTTTGTCCCTCACTGGTGATAGGGATTCAAGTGCAAAAGCTCTTTGGGTTTTTTAAAGGTTTCTTTTGCAGTAACCCTTCTTTAGTCCAAAGCACTGAACCACCCAGCTTTCTAAATCCTGATTACACTGGCTCAGAGACTTTGCTTTAAGTATGACTTTGAATTAAGGATCTCAAATGTGCATTCAATTTCAGTTTAAAAGGGGTAGTTAACACATTTTATATAAAGAGCTATTATTAAATACGTTCACTGAAGATTAACAACTGCTGAATGTAATGGATACATGTCTGAGCACTATGATATGTACTGAATTTCCCATTATATAGGGGCTGGATGTGTGTCTGCTAGAACAGAGCTAAGAATTCACAGCGAATAATTTAGCAGATGAGTGAAGCATGTCTTTCTGCCTGTGGAACTGTGTGGTACCCTCAAACGCATTCTGCATTGTTTTCTCACAGAGGCTCAGTCGTGCGGGGGTGGAATAGCTTAGTGGTTTGAGCATTGGCATACTAAACCCAGGATTGTGAGTTCAATCCTTGAAGGAGTCGTTTAGGGATCTGGGGCAAAAATCTGTCTGGGGACTGGTCCTGCTTTGAGCAGGGGGTTGGAGTAGATGATCTTCTAACCCTAAAAGTCTGTGATTCTATGCATGGTGGGCCATAGTTGGCTAAACCACATCACACAGGGATGGCCCTAGATGTGAAGACTCCTGCTCCCAGGCCTGTTGAACATCATGACCGCTGTCATCCTGAAAGATCAATGCTGAGCCTGGTGTGGCACCTCCCCTTTGAATTTCTGTATGTCTCTGACCCCTTCCTGCAGAGATGAGCCCCCAGCTGCCAGAACATCACTGCATCTCTCTAAGGGTAACAGTCTTCAAGCCCAGTCTGCCTGGAGCCCTGTATTTCAGCTGAGTGAATACATCAGGGACTGGGATGTGGGTGGTCTGACCTTGTGGTTAGAGCCAGAGGCAGAAATGGGCCAGGGAGCAGAGCTGGCACAGAACAGGAGCAAGGCTGGGAATAAGGCAGGCAGAGGAGAAATCACAGCTGTGGGTGTAAGCGTTGACAATGACCTGCCGCTGCTGCTGCACTTAAATACAGACCTGCTGGCTCCTTGAAGCCAATCAGGTGGACGGTCCGAGCAGCCGATTCTGCTGCAGTCCAGCTGGGCTCACTAACCGGGCCTGAGGGTGAGCTGGTTAGTCCAAGCTCAGCTGAGGGAACTCTGGCCCATAGTTCCTGACAGAACAACACAACCTTTTTCCCTTCTGATTTTTATCTAAATTTGCTTCCTGGTGCTTTGCCCTTTCTCCATTTGTCATCTGTGAATGTCTTGGCAATGAGTTCGCTGGAGGGAGTTGGCTCATTTGAAAGGAATTTTGCAGGATGTTTGCAGAAAGCAAACTCTGAATTAGCATCACAAGCCCATGCATGGAAAACCTGATTCTCAGGGCTTGTCTCCATAGAGAATTTTGCAGTTATAATTATATGGGTTTAACCCATTGGGGTACATTATACCAACAGGGTACACCCTTACTCTAGAATAACGGGAACTTATATTGTTTAATTGCAGCACAGGTATAATTATAATGGTAACATTCCTTGTAGCAAACGCTTTCAGTTACACTCAGCCAGTTGGGGAAGAGATTCATGCATGTTACCTATCGAATCAGCTTGAATTTCAGATCTGGAATAGCGCTGAGCACAGGCCGCGAATTATCCATATAAATTACGCAGCGAACGTATCTGTATAAAACCAGGAAAACTGCAGCACGTTGGTGGACAATTTGCAAAGAGATAAAGAGGCACCGTGGTTGAATAAACTGCTGTGAAATATTGCCCAGTGTGGCCTCATACATCTCGTTTTTCACAGGGCCCCCAGTAGACCTGCACTGATTTGTGAGGCTTGTGGAAAAGAAACAAACAATCCATCAGGCACCTTTCTGGATCGAGCACTTGAAAACCTGGCCCAGATGTGTCTGACAGGGCAGAAGGAATGACCAGCAGTATCTCTAAAAAAGGAAGCTTTCCACTCCTTTTACTGCAACGGCAGGAAGCCAGGTCTGTTTGCTAAGCTACCCAAAAACAGTGCCAGGGGCTGCCAGACTCATGGTGGGTTGATTTAGCTGAGAAATCAGTTCCCTTTTTTGTTTTGTGCAACCTCAGATTATCTCGCTGCTCAGTAATTTCTCCCTCTCCTGCTATCCCTGGCTGGCATTGGCAGTTTCTAAGCTCTCCAATGGGTGGGTGGGTTGGGAGGATGTCTGACGGTTTCTAAAAGCAATTCAGAGATGCCATCGCAGCTTAGTGGGAACATAACGCGTCTACCAGGTTTGTATAGTTCCTTCCAACTGGAGTAGGGGAAATAAAATACCCACTTCTCCCTCCCCCCGCGCAAAAAATTAAGACTTAAAAAGGATTTCAGATTAAAATAACTAGCTCAGGCGTGTCCTCTGTGCTGAGAAGATCAAGTGCTAATGATGGTTCTGGCGTGTCGGTGACAGTTTTGTCTGTTGTATGTATATATATTTAAACTGTGAGACCACATGGGAGGTTCTTTATGCAGGCGAAGTGCCTTTGACAGCCGCTGAGAACACATTGGCTCCTTTCTGCTGGCAAAAGGCTCATCCCATTAAAGGCTGTCGATACGGGGAAGGGAAATGACAAGGGTGCTTGGGAAGGGAGCGAGGCAGCAGGAGGAGACAGGAGCTGCCACCACCAATGTCATTACTGGGAAAGAGAACGAGCTTGGCATAAATGTACCATGTGTTTTCATTAGCAACAGCGGGGAGTGAGCCACTCTGAAGAGGCAGCATTTATACCACTGAAGGGAAAAAGATGCCCTACAATATCACGTGGACACCAGAGGGATTGGCTGGCTCGGCATGTGAGCATGGTCCAGTCCCCTGCTTGTCCCAGGCATGGGGGCTGCTGCACAAGTCCTGCCAGCCTGCACACCTAACCAGCCTAGGTGTGACGGCCCCTGGTGTGGGTGAGAAAACTCTGGCCAAGCTCCAGGCCATCTCATGGGAAAGCACCTTCCTGAAGCAGCCCAGACGCACGCTTTGCTGTCAGCACGACCTGCCAGCATGGAGACCTCACATTCAGGCCTCATGGGCTACTGGCTCAGGATATAGATTGTGCATGTGCTTGCTAAAAGCAGGACTCTCCCAGCCTGCAGCTGGGCTGAGGCGACAACTCATCAGAAGCAAGAGCTGGTCGGAGCTCTGGAGACGGGTTTTTGGCCAGGACTTGCGTAAAGGCAGTTCTTCCAGGAAACAGCCTGGTTCCCAACTCCTGCTGCAACAAAGACCTGGCCGAGCCTGTCAGCCAGCGTGCAGAGATCAGGGTCTCTTTCCTCACACAATCTATTTATTATTATTGTTGTTGTTATTGTAAGCCCTGTGGCCACAAGCCTTAGAGAGTGGGGAGTTCACTATTGATTGTTGGTGAACTGGGGGAAGAGCAGCCCAGAGCTGCTTGTGAATGCCAGATGGGCATATAGGCGATGGAGCTCTCTGCTGCCATCTGTGGGTGAGCAAGGGGAAGTGAGTGGGCCAGGCCTCATTTGCATTTCAGTTATGTGAAAGTTTGAGCATGTTGATCAAAATATAGTTAAGTTTTGAGTTTGGGGATAATAGAACATTGTCATCCCTGTTGTGTAAGGACAGGGCAAAGGAACTCCACCAACTGTGCCTAGGTTAAAGGGTCACACTGACCATAACTGTAGGCTGGCTTGGTTGGGTAGCAGAGCAAGGCACACAGGCAGGAAGGATGGACCAGACTGGACTGGACTGAACCCATAGAATATCCTCTAGTCCACCCTTCTGCTCAAAGCAGGATCAATCCCCAACTAAATCATCCCAGCCAGGGCTTTGTCAAGCCTGACCTTAAAACCCTCTAAGGAAGGAGGTTCCACTACCTCCCTAGGTAACCAGTTCCAGTGCTTCACCACCCACCTAGTGAAATTTTTTTTCCTAATATCCAACCTAGACCTCCCCCACTGCAACTTGAGACCATTACTCCTTGTTCTGTCATCTGCCACCACTGAGAACAGCCGAGCTCCATCCTCTTTGGAACCCCCTTTCAGGTAGTTGAAAGCAGCTATCAAATCCCCCCTCACTCTTCTCTTCTGCAGACTAAACAATCCCAGTTCCCTCAGCCTCTCCTCATAAGTCATGTGCTCCAGCCCCCTAATCATTTTTGAGTCTTCCATGTCAACGATCTGTCTCTCAAAACATTACAAAGAAGTAGCTTTTCCTGATGCCATAGGGAGCAGTAGTGCAGCTGAAAATTTCTAGCGAGCCCCCTTCCTCCCATCCAGCAATCTATAATACCTGCATTGCATGGTGTCAAGTATCAGGGGGTAGCCGTGTTAGTCTGTATCTACAAAAACAACAAGGAGTCTGGTGGCACCTTAAAGACTAACAGATTTATTTGGGCATAAGCTTTCGTGAGTAAAAACCTCACTTCTTCGGATGCATCCGAAGAAGTGAGGTTTTTACTCACGAAAGCTTA